>NW_010576174.1:0-5753 GCF_000687285.1 Phaethon lepturus | reverse complement strand
ATTCCTGCTCCCTGTTGCTAGGGGAACGACTCTGGGCTTACAGTGTCTTTCTTCCTTTGCAACTTCACTGCATAATGAAAATATAACTGAATATTTTATATTTTGTTAGCCACACCATGGTTTAAAAAATATACAAAAACAGCATAGGTAAACCGAATTAAACTAATTATGTCAATTTATCTTCATAATTTTTAGGGGATTTCCCAAGTAAAACATTCCTAATTTAGTTACAAGTAAATTTGATTCCATGTTTGATTTTAACAGAATCTGGAGTACTAATCTGTTTTTATTCCACTTTTTGTGATTCAAGTTTTATTTGGTTTTTGCACATGGAACACTAAAAATAAAGTATAAAAGCTGGTATATAATGTCAGGAATGGGTTGCAGAAAAAATACTTCTGGTGTAGGTATGTGTAAATTGTAATTTTTAAAGTAAATGTTTTATCATGTTTTACTTCCCTGTAGCAATAGTTTATTAGTTAAAAATAAATGCTTACACTTACATATCAAAAATAAAGTCACCACTTTCTAAACTTGCCAAGATGTTACAGTGGTATCAGAAGAGTCAGGGAGCCTAGTCGGTGTAATACATTGACAGGAACACTATACAAAAATACAATACGCAGTGACATAACATTAACAAAGAGATTGCTTTAAGGGTTCTAGCTTTTTATAGTCTTCAGAAGCACTTGTCTCTATAACTGTGTTTATATTATTTCAGTGTACTATAAGGTACATATTCATTTTTTTATGATTTTTTGTATATAATTTTCTGCACTGCAAAAAAGCAATTTAACACTCTCTACTTCCTCCATTATATGTTACCAATGAGTTTTTTCTTCACAGTTCTTTATGACATTTGGCACCCTTAAACTGAATCAATAAATTCCTACCACTTGAGCTGAGTATGTAACATTTAGCAATAGCTAGTACAAATTCTCCATGTGGACTAATGATGAATGGCATGCTTCCCCAGGGGTTTCAGAGAGATTTGCGGTCAGGAGATGTACGAATTTCTGATCTTTTTTTTTTCACTCTGAAAAGTAAGTAGTGAGCTCTAGATTTTTTTTAAGGATAGGTTTTGTTGTTGTTCTGCCATTTCTTGCCAAAGGCTATTCTGCCTCAATCCTGCCTCTGTCCTACTGCTGGGCTCTTAACCCAGTTTACTTTTCAAAGTCCACTTTGTGGGCTTGCTCTGTCATTCCTAGTTTCCTTCTTAATTAATTGTCATTCAGGGCCTTGTTCATTCTCCTCCTCTCTCAGTTCCTTGTTACTGGCTTCGCCCCTTTCATCCATCTTGCCCTATCAGTCTCTGACCTCTGGCAAGCAGTGACCTCCCTCCTATCCTACTTAGCAGCTTTACCTCCATGAATTTCCATTTTTTAGCCCCTTATTTTCTTTCTCTTACCACCAGCCTGTTGTACAACACCCTTAGTGCTCTCTTAGTACCTGAAACATGTGGCTTCCTTTTGTGGGCCTGTCTGGGTATTGATAGAGATATCTAATTCCTTTCCAGACAGAAGCAGCCAAGTGCATTCATTGCAGAGAAGGGCCCAGACTTCCCTCAGCAGTATGAACATCTGTTATATTTTCATTTCCCCAATACAGTCTTTGCACTTTGCTATCTCCCCTTAATATTTTCTTTTCTCCGGATGTAGTCTTCTCTCTTAGTCCTTCAAAATGTAAATTTTGATAGTGTATTCTACTGCCATTATTTACAGTGCAAAATATCTGGCTCCTTGTTGAAACTATGAATATTGCTTCTAGGATGAGTTACCCAGAAGTAGGACAAGAGTGGTAGAGATATAATTTTTTTCTAGACCAGTGCTTCATGTAATAAATGAAGATAAGTACCATTCCTGGTAGGAAACAAGGGAGGTTAGAGGAACTGCAACTTTAAAGAAATAGTATAAAGGGCTAAAGTCCCTTTTCTAATCCCTGGTAAACAGCTTGTGGAATGCTTGTCTCAGTGATGATAAGTGACATTGAAAATGCTCTTTCACCCTGAGAAAAGGACTCTATTTTGAGATAGAAAAGCAAGCCATGTGCCACGACAGTCTTAGTACAGAATGAGAAAACACAGAAGAAAATCTCTGGGGCAGGAATTAGAACTGGAAGGGGTTCATTCAGGAGGTATTAAAATCCCAGAAATAAAAAGGGCTAACAACTGAACTTTTGCCACTGAGTAGCTCTGAGTTTCCAAAGCATTAGAGTTAAATTTATAGTTTTATATTTTATTTTTTACTAAAGTGAACAGCTGTCTGGTATTGCTTTTCATTTCTGACAGATGCCAAATGAGGTCAGTTACAGAGTTTGAGCTGATTCATGTGGGGTGAGCACTAGAAACAAGTCCTCTGTACAGAGCACTTAAATTAAAGGGCCATATGCAACTTTAAGAGGATTTGATCCTCTTTGCAGTAGGAGCTGCTGTCTTAACTCTCCACAGTTCAGGCTGGTAGTGTGATTAATGTGCAAAGAAAAGCGTACAAGTGGGGTGCTGGTGCTAGTGTATGTATTTGTGTGGTTAGTTGGTTGGATTTTTTGTTTGTGTTTTATCTTTTTCCTACACATGTGGAATTGCTTGACTTAGGATTTTGGAAGTTGTTGAAATCGAACTTGTGACAGAGAAATTTCCAGTAAGATCTTTACCAATATTTACATAAATGCATGAGTTGTCCTGCCAAAAGTAAGGTTCTACTCTTTTTCAGGATGAGGGGGAACTTGAAGAGATTAAAAAGTGGTTTTGTTTATGGTCTTTTTCTGTGGATGTGTATTTTGTTAAAAGAAATACCACCTTAAAACATTCTTTTGTTTTGCTGGATAACATCAACTAAGATGAGATAATTCCCATAATAAATGCCAGAAGCTGAGCCCTTGGGATCCATACCAGCAATGACTCCAAATTATTTTCTTCTCTTTGGAGAACTATGGTCAGTATTCCTCTCTTATACAGAAAAGTATTGGAAGAGAGACCCAAGTGATTTCTTGTTATTTCTTCTTGCTCTAATAGGAGAAACAGAAGAAAATCCTCAAGGTATGTTTACTAGTTAATCCACAGCATTAATTGGGAAAAAAATTGTCCTACAGCTGCTTTTGTCTTTGCACTTACAATTGTCTTCCCTGTGGTAGTCCCCAGGCTGTAGTGGGTACCAAGGAGTCAAATCTGTCATAGCAAATGCTGCTTTCTGTAGTCTTGAGTCCTAACAGTATTTTTCAGTAGCTAAACTAAGCGATCTCAGTTTCAGAGTTCATTCCCGAGCAATTTTTCCTTGTGAGATTCCAGAAAAAAGGTAGATCTTGGAAGTTGCCTGTCTCCTCTGCTGGAAGGTATGAATAACTATACTTAAGGTGTTGGTGAGACACTGAACAAACTGCGTGAGAGACTCTGGATGAAAGATATGTAGGAGTAGGAAATACATATGAATATATATTCACCGGTATGCCTGTCTCCTTTCCTTCTGCTTCTGTTCATAGCTACTTTTCCTTGAATGCACATTGGGATTACTCTGAACCAAGGATTGTGATCCTCAAAATCTTGGCCATACTATTCATCTGCTGACTGATGTCAGACAAATAATTTCTTTATGCCTCAGTCTGTAAAATGAAAATGACAATTCTGTCTTTCCTTATAAAATGTTTTAGGCCAAGAGAAAAAAACTGATGTTATGAGAAATGTTGGCATTGCTGTTATGCTCCTTTAGTTATACAGAAGAAATTTCTTGCTCTCTAAGGTGTTTTACATAATCTGCCCTGGTCAGCTCTCTTAGTCTTTACAATGTTACAGTTCCTTCTCATCTAATATCAGGGTGTCTGAAAGAGCCTGGGAACTTGGTGGCACAGTGAAGTTTGTGGTGAGAGCTGCACGAATACTGCTTCTGTAGTCCAGTATGATTTCTTTGAAAGTAACCACACCTGAAGGTCAAAAAAAGTGCAGGATCAGAGCCAGCTGAACCAGGCTCTCAGCAGGTATAGATGCTTGTAAATCTACTTAAAGCAAGCTGTCCCAAAGTCTCCTTAACAGGCTTATTGAATAAGCAAGATACACAGCTGGATGCAGGGAGTGCAGTGCTCTATGTTTCCAGTATTTCTTACTGTATTATATTTCTTACTGTATCCTCTGCTGAGATATTGGTGCTCTTGCACTGTAGTTGGTATGGCCCTGAGAAAGACTGAAAGACTAGCTGTCTCTGCATAGGCAACCTGAAGATTTGCCAGTTTTTCTCTTAATTTCTTATTCTAACACTGATTCATATTAACAAATGATTAATTTACTTAGCATAAGACAGTAGCAACTAGAGAAGAGTTATAAGAAAAGTAGGTCACTGAATATGTTTATTTGTGTCTGTTGGTAGCAAATATAATTGAAATCTCCATTTTAAACTTCTGCTTATTCTAGTATCTGTTGCAGTAAAAATACATCTATTTGACATTCAGCAACTGCATTTCACAAAATCAGGACATTTTTTCCTGATTGTTACAGGCTATTAATTGTTAGCAAAGAAGTTTGAGAAAAGCATTAGGCAATAGTTGCAAGAGAGTTTGGTTTACCTTTAGGCACTCTTTGGCTAAACATGACTGATTTTTTAAGGTTTGCTGGGCAAAGCTTGTCTCTTCTTGTCACTGTCTTTACTTAGCGTAAATTTTTTTATGCTATTTTTGTTTCTTTGCTCTCATTTAATGCCATCCTGCTGCCTTACCTAATGACACAAGCTAACAACTTAGCAAAAGAACTTTCTTATCGAATTTACATCAAGCTGCATTAGTATTCTGGTTACAAATATCTTAACGGTTGTGGAGAATGAGGTTTCTGAGCAATTGTCACAAGGGCCAAATAATCAAACATAATTATTAACTAGTGTAGGGCTGCTATTGTAGCATAAATGTTTGTTTGTATAATTTGAAAGTACATTGCACATAATCAGATGTTCAGGATTATTTTTATTTCAATGAGTTTTCTTCTTCTTTAACATACAGATAAGAATGACAGGAAGCTCTTTAAATAAGAACATGAAATATCAGGAGGCTGCTGTACCAAAACACATTTCATTGAAATAGATCTATTTTCTGTGAATTGGATGCAGGAGGAAGTCTATAGAGATAATTAGATGTGTTGTTATTGTCATGTATGAATCAATATCTGCAATGGCCTCTGCTCTTATTAAGTTTTTCAAATTTCAAAGGAGATTATGCAGGCAAGGGCAGATAATATCCAGAATTCATTCATGATGCAAGTCTATTGATAATGGAGACTTTAGACTAGGAACAAATTCGACCAAAGCTGTAGCTGAACTGGAGGACAGGGGGCAATGTTAGATTAGGTATGATGATTTTTCAGAAAGGATGGCTCCACAAGCAAGTTAATTCACTTCACCGGGGAAGTATTAACCTCTTTCCTCCTCATTTAGTGTATGTTATATATGATGATTCTGAGGAATATGTTAATTTTTGCAACCCTTAAAAACAAAAAAATTAAAGAGTAAGAAGATAAATACCCTGAGCAGGTAATAAACCAATACGGTATTAGCTTCCATGGTCTTTTTTGGGCTTTGGCCCCGTGACAAACTCTACAGTAATAATTTCCAGGTTGTAGAGAAGCCAGGTTGTACCTGAGAAAGGGATTTGATTGAAAATGATCTTTTTGTCCCCTAGCTTCTAAAAGCACATAACTGCAATCCCTTCATATCAGGTGTTGGACAATTAGCCAATGTAAAAAAGTGAAATACCTTTTCATAGAATCATAGAATCTTTGGGTT
>NW_010576173.1:0-5792 GCF_000687285.1 Phaethon lepturus | reverse complement strand
TGCGCCGACCCAGGGGCAGGACCCTGCACTTAGCCAAATCTGCTGTCAGCCCTCCCTGAGGAAGCACTGCTCCTGCTTGCAATAGCAGAGGCTCTTGGGGAACTAAAGATCAGTCATGGCACTCACGTCCTGGCTAAGATGACACCTCCTTGCGATACCAGCCTGACTCACTGTAACACATGGACGTACCTCCGAGTGGCTAACAGGGCTTGGAGCTGCTGGGACAGAGGTAACCCTTCCAAGTGCTGATCCTAACGCTGTCCGCAATCCATATGGCTCCCAACTGTTAACAACAGCCACTATGCTCAGACTGTAAAGTTGTTTGTGCAAACTCAAATATTATAATCCAGCAGGAACTCTACAGCTATAAATACCAGTTCCTGAGGAGGCAGTATCTTGAAAAATAAGTATTTTTTCTAAAATACAACATTGACTACATATTTGCAAGTGTGGCCGGAGATGGCACTGACATGCAACATCTACGTATGAATTACCATTTGTATTTTTGGAAGAAAAGCCAGGATGCAGACAAGGTGGAAAGCGTCACAGTGCATTCACTTCATCCATACTTGTGTACAATCAAAAAAATGGGCCCGTTGGTCATGTGCCACAGTGTACCTGCACTGCAGAACGGACATCCACTGAGATCACTTCCACCAATACTAACATGAAGTATTTGTGAAAGGATAAGCAGAGCAAAGAAATATTTTCAGCAGGCTGCTCTGCAGCACAAGACAAAACCGTACTTTCCTGGAATTAATAATAACTAGTTTCACCAGTTAATTATCTGAAAACTACCACTTTGTTATCAAAAGACAAAAACCTGTATAGGAGGAAATTCATTAGCAATTTTTCTTCTTAATATTTTCAAACACTTGAATTTACCTCTGCCGCTTCTGCTTTTTTCTCTTCCAATTCGGAACTAGTTCCACTTGCCTTCTTGTCACCATGCTGTAAGCAGAGAAAACACATGTGTAGTTATTAAGATCTTAAATTATATCTTCTACGCAGAGAAATTCCCAAACATCTCAGTGCATGTACGATTCTTTTCACCTCCCACAGTACGACAGAAGGGAACTTTTTAAGTTCTCCTTCTCACCAATGGACAGGATTTCTAAATGACCTGCCAGGTAACTTTGGGTGAAATCACAGTTGGAAAGTCATGACTTCCATGTAACATGATCGTTCTTGTGAAACATTCCGGAAGATATTAAGCTTATCACTCATTCCACACCAGCACAGCACTCTCCAGTACTTGCTTCAGAAATGCTGTCCCACAGGCTTCAGCACAAACTGAATAGGTCTCAGAAAGACCAACACGACCAGTGCAATCCTGAGCATCCACTCCAACATCTGAACTTGCCTCAGACACATTAAAATGCTCGTTATACCCAGCCCTCCTTACCTGGAAGGAAGCTGTTACTATGATTTCTAGAATTCTGCTGGTGATATACAAAAAATAAATACCGTAACAGTTCAGGCATTGGGAAATACAGTTCTTCCAGGTTCCCCAAACTTGCATCTTTCATCCCACCCAAGACTGCAAACCTCTTGCTTCCATCTAACCTGATGTACAATCCCATTTGCTCCCCAGGTGCAGCAATGCACAGAAAGACAGAGTTTGTTCAGCATGCACACTGGCATCCAGCACGTTTTACTCTCTGCACCTCTGAAAAGTAGTGAACGCGGTCCCTCAAAAAAATCTTTTTCAAAAGCATATTGTCTAACCTTTAGAACTAAAAAAAAAGTAAAAAGCAAGAAATTTTACCATGAACACAAAAGGCAACATACTATAGCTATTATCTCACATCTCACCTAGTGTAACTATCCATAGCAACTGTATCTGAGAATAAGGATTCATGTGTGCTTTGTTTTGTTAAGTAAAGACAGGAGATGATTTGAGACCAATTTATTCCCGTCTGTTTTGAGGAGTGAGCAGCAGGAGATAATAGTTTGCTGACCCAGTAAAGTAGTGAGTTCCTACAAATTTTCCTTTACATGGCTATAGGGAGAAGGTAATGATCCATGTATCACTGCACTATCTTCAACAGTAATGTGTTCAAACACATCAGCAGACAGGCTGGGAAAATACTATAGCTGAATGAACAAACAAAACTAAACGTAATAAAAATAGCACATCTCGTAATCCATTTCCGTTATGCTGGTAACACGACAAAAATTTCAAAAATTGTTTTAGACAACCTCTAATAATTCAAGTTTTTAAAATTACTTTAGCCATGACTAAGACACTTGACAAGTTTTAAAATTGAAAATGCTATTCTCATATTTCAATTGTGCCTCTTCAGAGGAAAAACAAGCCCTGCAGGTTGTCTTTTCAGGTAACAGATGGATTGATTCACTGCCCCATAATAGCACTTTCAGTAGAGACACAATTAACCCAGTTATCTGTGCTTTTTACTGCTACAATAAAAGGACACCACATACGTAGCAGTAAAAGCAGTGTCAGTGAGCATGCTCTTGCTGACAAAATGGTAACTCCAGAGCCAGCACTGCTGTAAGGCTCAGGAGCTGCAGCTCCTGCCCAGCAAAACTCTGTTTTGTAGACACGGCTCTTTTCCTGAATGGATACCGTCGGCATCACAACACTCTAAAACGCAAGTGCTACCCTGAATCCAGCTAATTCAGCTAATAAAGCAAGCATGTCCTTCTGTACGTTGCATGTTTTTCATTGCTTCTGTTCATTTGCTTCTTCAAATTTGGACATAGCTTTAAAAGCAGCAACACCAATTAAAGCCCAGATTATTTCTTTTTCTTTTATTAAACCAAGTCACAGGATGCAGGAGCCTTACTTAGTTCCTACAGAGTGTGCCAGACTTTTACCAGGGCCAAATCTGCTACTACCCTTCCTCCCTAAGTCCATCTCCTGGTCTTCACAGCAAGGAAACCCAAACCAGACAGGACACAGCATCAACAGGGTGCCCGGTCCCAGGACTATGAAGAGGGGGATACGCTGTGCCCCAGCGGGTAGATGGAGCTCAGAGTGGCCCCTCTTGGGTGTCAAGGCTTCTGCGTTTGGCACTTCCCCTGTGCGGTCAGGCACAGCTGTCTGTGCTGCCTGCAGGACAAGGGGCTGGCAGGATTCCCTCAACCACCCTTCAAGCAGAATACCAATTCCTCATCCCTGAGGGACCCCAGGGCAGCTTTCCTGGCCAGGGAGGACAAAAGGAATGGACCAGGACAGGGACCACAATTTTGCCACCCCTAAACTCAAGTTGGAGAGGGATTAAATGCATGCCACCTTCCCTCCAGAAGGTTATGTCAAACAGCACCTATAGGACTTTGACTTAATGGCCAAACAGTGTTTATTTTAACTGTGGGCACAAAGCACATATGGCCTGACCACAGTAATTTTTTATCCAGTAAGTTGGAGCCACTGTCTACACATGAAGCGCTGATACTCTCTGGCCTCCAATAATGAAGCAGCCTATGAAAGCATTACCTCACTTGAAAGTCTGCCCTCCTGAGGAGGTAAGCTTGGAAAGCAGAGCATCCTAATACACCTTCCTAGAAGACCATGCTGGTTCCCTGAGCAGCTGATGCTTAAGATATGAGAAGGGACCCTGTTTCAAAAATGCCGTTCAACAGCTCTTTTCTGCTCTGTATTTCCAAGCTTTGAACCTTCTAGTAAAAAAATAAATACATCAATAAAATAAAGCCAATAAATCAATCTGCTCAGCAAGGGACTAAGCTCAGTTTTTCTGGGACAGTGTTCATGCATTGCTCCTTTACATTCCCAAGTGGATGTCAGAGCTGACTTTTCCTTTGGGGACTCTTTCCTTTTTCTGCTTATCTTTCTTTACAATGCCAAAGAAACATAACCATAACCAATCCAGTGGACAGGAGCAGCTCGAGCTCTGTCACGCAAACAGTGGGCATATAGCTGAAGCTACGTTTCTAGTTTGGCTAACAAGCTAACAATTCCTTATAGTTGTTAAGTTGGCACAAAATATTTTCCAACTTTGCTTACTAGAAACAAAACATGCGAATCACCCATAATCACATCTTCACAAAATACACAAAGAAGTATCATGAACAAGAAAGTTTATCCTGAGATCTTCATCCTGTTCTACAGCGCACAAAACATCACGACACTACTGTTTCATAGACACACCTGTAACTTCTGATTCAGAGTATCCATAAACTAGAAAGTAACGGGCCTAGGTGAAAAGCACAGAGCAAAAAACTAACAACTGAACACACAACTGCACTCTCAGCCCATGCTTGTAGAATTCAAACCTCAACTGAAGGTCTTGCTTCAACAAATTCCTTCTAAACCTCGGGAGCCCCATCAGCATTAATGAGCTTTTGGTTCAAAGCCATTGCGCAGCATCTCAGAGGACTGCAGTGACGACACGCTCAGTAACTGGGTGAGAAGGGAAGTCTGTTTGCAAGACTGTCAGCTCAAGTCAACCAGCTTCGCATTACAGATATTAAAGGAGACGTGTCATTTTATGTGGACAGGAATCCGACCTTCATTTTCAGTTGAAATTTGGAAGACGATGGAGCTCTTCCATGCTGCTCAGAAAACTGCCAGGTGGAAAGACGCATCAGGGGAACTACAGTCAAGCAATGTAAGGAATTGAAAGGTGAAAACTAGATTCTTCTTACAGCCATCCCATTCTGCTTTCAATACATAAGTCAGTAAAAGCCTTGGCAGAGTAACCAGTGAATCTCTTTTGTGCCTTTCCTCTCTCCCACCTTTTCTGCATCGCTTACTCATGCTTTAGACCACAAGGTCTTCCAGGCAGAAACTGCCCCGTGTGATAGACGTGCACGGGACAAGAGAGGACTCCAGTCTCACATGGAGGTCTGCAGGCACTATTCTGGTGCCAAAAACTGCAACAACGGGTTTCCAACAGAGCACGTGGAGGAGCGGTTTACTTACCTGACCACAGGTAGTCACCGTGTCTTAGTACCTCTTCTTACCCTGGATTCAGTGACCCAGGACTACCAAAGCCTTTAACATCTGTGTCATCACTTAATGCAGCAATTCCCAAACTTTGCTCCTCATGACTCTGTGTCACCTCCACCATGCTGTACCACTCATTTGACTTGACACAACGAATGATACTTGGAAACATTACTAAACACTGATCCAAGCTACTCAGAGCAATTTAAAAGCACATTTACAAATTCAACAGATTTCATCTAGCCGATTATATGTTTAAGAAACACATTAAAGTGATGTTTTCTCTGACAGCCACCTTACACAACGCATACATGCATTCCGTAAAACTTTAACAAAATGCAAACTTTTTTTCACTACTCCACAGAGAGACCAACTCTTTCCTCATATGACTAATAAATTATAAAGAGGACTTTTTAAAGCAATGGCAGGTTCGTCACAGTAACGAGTAGAGACGTAAGTCCAGGCAAAGCGCAGGGAGTTATCGGAGAGCTGTGGTTTACTTGGGGACTATCCGGCAAGCGACGCCTGTTCCTGGCAATCCCACACCCACCGGCAGCTGAGGACACGTTCCTGAAAACGGGCACACACCGGGCTTTTTCCAAGGCAGAAACAGTCCCACATAAATTCCGCCCTGTGTCGCAAACCGCCGTGTTTTGACCGAGCGTCACAGCTTCGTCAGCTAGCGAGCTTACACTACTCAGGCGAGTACGAAAACGGCCAACAGCACGAAAAAGCCGCTTTTCCGAGTCGCGCGGCCAGAGCGCGGAGGGACGGGGGCTGTACGGCCAGAGAGCGGCGAGGCCTCTTCTCAGCCGCAGAACAGCCCGCGGGCGGCTGAAGGGAAGGGCCGAAGTGCCCCCAG
>NW_010576172.1:0-5715 GCF_000687285.1 Phaethon lepturus | reverse complement strand
CTGCCCTCCAGCAGGTCAACACTCCCACCCATAATGCAAAGTATAACATGTGAGATTATAAAAAATGGCAGAATGAATTATTTGAATTAATCGAGAACAGCTGGTGCTAAAATGAGTGTTGTCTCCTGTTTTCACTTTATGCATTCCTCCCATCTACACATAGGACGTAATAGCTCACAGTTACCATTTAACACATGTAATCCATTTGTCATGCTATTTGTTGAATTTTGTTGAAATTTTTTGTAATAGTATTCTTTTAAGTGTTTAGGGGAAAGACTTGTTAAACCTTGCATTGCATGGACTGTAAAGAAAAAGTCTAAGTAACATGGAAATTGAAACTGAAAATAAGAAGAAACAGCTGTTGAAAATTGCACTGAGGTCCCATGTGATTTAGGATAATCAATGAGTGAGCAAACAAAGTTGGAAGAAATGGTGGAGTCAGGGCTTATGGATTTTTTCTTTTTCCTGGATGTGTGCTGGTTTGATAAAATTCACTAAGCTGATTTTCTTTTAAAATGGATGCAGAAATATTTTTCATTATTAATTTCTATGGTGTATGCAAAAATCCTTAGATGTTACAGGTGTTAGAAATAAATTAGAATTAATACTGTACTGTTTTGCATGTATTTGGAGTAGGCCTGGTGTACAAATATTTTAGTGATGAATTTTAAAAATGCTTAAAATTGTATTAATACACAATATATTCTTATATTGTCATAAACATTAATATTATTTTTGTTCTTGAAGTTCTGTTATTTGTAGATAAGTAATTTGGGGTTCTTATGCTGTATTTATTTGTACTTAACATTTAAGGTTCTGCAAACTGCTCTGTTCTATCTGTGCATTGATGAGGAACAAAACAAGATGCAGTCATTTTTGGAGAATCTGCTTTAATTTAATACAACCCTTTGTAATATCCCCTTCTCGTATCTCCTCTGTGATGGAAAATTATAATCAGTTACAGTCAGTCTTAGATGAACAAAGAGTATATGGGGACTGTTGCACTTGAAGAACATTGAGTAATTTACAGCTGCAGGAACAATTGTGTTGGTTACTATGTGGTAGCTTATAACTAAGCAAAAGGTTGTATGTATTTGGAAATGCTTTTCAGAATGAATCTGTAAGTTTTAGTGTGTCCTGTACGTGCTTCAGAGGCAGAGCTGATAGCTAAGAAACATCCATGTATATCCAGTGGTAAGTATTACAGACCTAGTGGTATTCAGCCCATGTTTGGAAGGTTCTGTGTTAGCAGATCCCTTTTGAATTGCGTCACATATTTTTGTAGGTCACAGCATGACCTACATGTTGCCGTTTTCTTGGAATACGCAGTCAGTGTCGGTGATCTGTGTGGTAGCCTGTGTTAGGTGAACTCAATGAAGATGTAAGCATTATCCTTGTAAATTGATTTAAAATGATATACAATAGCTTAATGCCTATTAAAATCTCTTTGAAAATTACCATAAGATATTTTTCTGGTTTCAGGTGCAGCCTTAATGGAAATCTGTGTGTTCAAGACAGTATCCTAAATGTCTTATAAGTGACACCTTTCAATTTCTTTTGTACTTTGCCATGTCATGTATGAACCAGCATCTTGGCTGGGGACTGCGTTTAATGGGTGATGTTTTATGCTTATACCTTTGCCAGCTGAGAATCCAATCCATCACCTGCTTACATGGGAGGAGAATGCTGCTCTCCTGATCA
This sequence comes from Phaethon lepturus, assembly GCF_000687285.1. NCBI lineage: Eukaryota > Metazoa > Chordata > Aves > Phaethontiformes > Phaethontidae > Phaethon > Phaethon lepturus. The sequence goes on along the minus strand of NW_010576172.1, from coordinate 4,014 downwards.
ATACTAGCTAATATTTCCATTTTTAAAGCAGCATAGTTCAGTTAAAAATCATCCTGTAAATTGCAGGGATAGTTCTTAAATAGTAAACTGTAAAGATGAATTCTACATTTAACATGAGTTTCACTTTATCCTGGTTGTTTATTTGTTGAGTCCTATTCTTCCCATTATTAATAGTGCTACTTAAGTCAGCATGCATGGTGTTATGTGGTATGTTTTCATTTGATTTGTTTTGTTGAGAGGGCAGGGAATGACAGTTACTTGTCCCTCAGCTGATCAATGCCATTGACGGAAAAGAAGATTTCTAATGTTATCTGCTGAAAGTCCTGTTTCAGACCACTGTTAGAGAGATCACAGACTCAACAGATGTTGAATGAACCTGTCTTTCAACATATGATAGAAGGGTAAGAATCACAACAATTGAGAAATGAAAAAGACCACCTCTGGTCACAGTGTGTTCATAAGTGAATGATCTTAGGTGTTTCTAGTGAATGCTGCTTGTAGTGTTTTTATTTTTAAAGGTATTTTGACTCTAGAAGATGGATTGAAATAGCTAATGGGATATTCACAGATGTGTTTACATTTCTGATGAAAAGCTGATGTGAAGAGACAAAGTGTAATTCATGTTGCCTCAATTTTTGCTGAGCTTCCCTGGTAATGGGAACGTTTGGATTCTTTTCACAGAAAATGGAAGGAAAGAGCAAGAGGGATACAGGACATGGGAAATTAGAGCGATGTGTATGTGAGGTTCAGCAAGGCGTTGATAGTGGTACAGTGGGAGAAGCAAATACATGTTCTGAAGTTATATTGAACTGCAAGCTGATAAGAAACCGCAACGCGGTAGTGATTTCGTTGGAAGTAAGGTGTCCAGAAAAGAAAACAAGTCATTGTAGAGATCTGCATTGTTGAAATTGAATGCAGGAGGCCAGAAGGCAGGATTTTCTTAACTCGTTCTGACATCAATATCTACCTTTATTGGCTGTAGCAAGAGCTGAGCTAAAAATGTCAAAAACTTTTACGAGTTAACCCTTGTACTTTCAATAGAAAAATTACTTAAATATCTGACAATCTTTAGTAGTGAATGTAAAATATCCTCCTCTGATACCTGTAAGACAATAGGTAATCACGGTTAGGGCCTTAGAAAGAAAGAAGAGGAAGGGTTTCCAGAAGAAAGATATGGGGCATGAACTTTGCCTCACTGTTTTCTTGTTATATGCATTTCAGTTAAAGAAAGGATGGTTTTGCTGGCTTGTTAAAATCAAAATCAAAGAAAGGAGAGCCTGATACTCTAAACTCTGGGAACTGCAATGTTTCTCTTTCAGGCTGTACATTTTGTCTCTGGCAGTAGCTGAGTGTGACCCTATTTACATAAAATACATTTACAAAACCATCTTTTTAGTAAACTAAGAATGGACCTCAAAAAATGCTCAAGGTACAAAATGACTGAAATGCTTTCTTAGACTCCCATCTTGGAATGAGCTGGGCAGGCTGATAGAGTTCATCCTTTTCCTGACAATCCTGCCATTCTTAATCTCTGTTCATGTACATCTCATGCTGAAAAATGGTGATTCTGAAAAAATTCTGTTCCCTTTCAGGATAGGGCAGGATTTCATATTTTCACTGGTAATGTTCTTCTCAGTGTGCATCACATTATGGCAGCTTCTAGAGAAATAACTGTATGAAAAAGAGACAGATGGTATTTCAGCCACAGAATACTAGGATATTGGTTTAACAAATCTTCTCAGCTTTGCTGCAGATAACAATAATGCTTCTGTCCCCTTTTGACTGTTTCCATGGAGCTGCCAGCAGCTTGGATAGAGTTTTTTGGTTCACGTTTTAAAGCAAGGAACAATGGTAATTTTAGCATGAGCGGCCTAACAGCACCAGATTTCATCCTGTATTCCTTGTGCAGAGCCCTGAATCCAAGGGCTATTGTGAGTTCAGTTCTGAAGGTATTTTAATATTCCTGAAAATTACTGTGGCATTGATTAAAAATCTAACTACAATACTACGATTTTTGTACCGTCATAAGCAGGGGGTGGTTAGGATTTGTTCTGAAGAGCTGCTTATCACCATTTGGTGTAGAATAAAATGTGTAAACTACTAGCATGTGAAATTTGCCATGTTCTGACTATAACAAGAAATACAGAACAGAACTGTATAAATGCTGCAATATTTGCCGCAAGTCTGAGCTGAGTCTTTGGGTTGAGCTTGGGATGCTGAATTATGATTTCATACTAAAATAATAAAAACAACAGTTTTCATTAATCATGTACTCTGTTATGTGACATAATGTAAAACATAGGTGAAACCTGGTAAGTAAAAGCCAAAGCAAAGACTTAATTTTGGATTTGTTCAAATCCCACTAGCAAAATGAGACAGGCTTTGGAGAGATAGGAAATTGTGTATGGCCAGTGTTGCCCTTGTAGCTAACAGAAGTTGTTGCAGTGATGGGAATTGGCTTACACAGAAATGTTATTTTCTAAAAATACTGCTTAAGACCAGATCAACGAACAAGGATTAATCCAATACAGCTACTGCGATGAAATTTCCAGGAGGTAAGCACTGGAACTACTCCTCTAGTTCAAGGGAGTTTCACCATTTTGTGGGAGTAGAAAATGTCTCTTTCGGAATCGTTGCAGATCGTTGGCAGAGATGGTGAAGTAAACAAAGGCCACAAGGATTCTGTGATTCTGTGATTTGCTGAGGGTGAAAAACTTTCACAGTCGTATTTGCATTAGTTTTATTGATTTACATTAAGAACCTGTGAACCCAGGGAAAACTATTAAAGTCCACAGTTTTGTTTGACTAAAGCTTGCAGAAGATGTTGTCTTTTTGTCTGACATAGGGGTGGATATCAGTTTGTATCCCTGAACTGCCATCAAACTTTTCTAATTGATGGAAAAGCATAACAGCTTGATTTGGTATTTTGTCTTGCCATGTTCTAAAGTTCTGATTCTAGAGTCAGCCCTGCAATCTAGAGCCAGGATGCTTGAATTGGCAGTCTTGATTTGGAAAAAACCCTGATGTTAGGGTTACCTAACCTGAATCCCAGCAGCCTTGTCTGGTGGAGACTTGGGCCAGTGGAGTTCTGAATTAGCATATTAATCATTATCTTGGCAAGAGTTGAAATGCTGGCTCTGGGCCCCACAGAAAACAAGTTTAGATTAGAGTTGTTTAGCTTTAGCTTGTTCACACAGCTAAGTCCATAGTGGAAGGAATGTCACCCTCTCCTTGAGCAGTGCCAAGTGTCTGATAGCAGGGCTTTGGGAGGAGCGCGTGTATGACTTGTGGTCCCTATCTGCTTTTGCCCTTAGAAAGCCGAAAACTAAAGTGTAACTGAAATTGAAATATGACCCTTAGAGCAAGCTGAGATGGGGTGAGACCTTTCCTATGGGCAAGAAAAATAAAAGCCCATTTCTTTTAATTGGAATTTCAGATGTAAGCAACTTGTTCAGTGGTCGTAAAATGACTTGCCCATGTGACAAGTTCCTCTTTAGTAGAGCACAGATGAGACAGTTCAAGAATTCTTGATAGTCCCACCCTAATATTTTAGGTGCTACATTATCCCCACAAACTTCCTCCTGGGACTTTGCAGGTTTTGGAGGATTCAGTCAGAGAATGGAAAGTGGATTAAGCTGCTCTGTTAGAGGTGATCTGCTGATCCCTTGAAATGGATGGGAGATATGAGCTAGTGCTTGTACCAACATCCTTTCTGAAGTATTTTTTTCTTTGTGGTAGGGACTTCTGAGAGAGATGAGTAACACTCGGAACTACTGGGAGTAAGTAAGCATACTGGGTCGTGTGTACCCTGTTTCTCATTGTTGATGGAACAGGTTAATTTTAACAGTTCACTGAGCTATTAACTTTTAAATACCGTTGAGTAGTGATTGTCAGTTGTGCTGAACTGTACAGTGTTTGCTCATGTTTCTGTTGCCCTCTTGTGCACAGAGGAGCTGAAACTGACTCCCTGCTCTGGAAATCCTGAGTCACACAGAATCACAGAATCACAGAAAC
>NW_010576171.1:0-5643 GCF_000687285.1 Phaethon lepturus | reverse complement strand
CACCCCGACGCTGCTCGTGTGGTGACGCCGCGCCGGGCTCTCGGGGGGAGATGCTGACTCCTCCGCATCTGCCAAACAGGGGGACGGGATTCGCAAGAAGGGAAAGCGGTAGGATGTTGCGCGGCTTCGAGCTGGTCGTAGGGTCCCTGTGTGCGCAGGGTTATGGAGGATGCCGTGGAGCAGCAGTACGGCGTCAGACCCTGCTGCACGTAGGTGGGACGGAAACCGTAACAACTTTAACGTGACGGTATACTTTCAGGTGCTTCTGTGCTGCTACCCTGGAGTGCCAGAGACGCCTCAATTTCTGGCTGAGAAAAAGACATGGTTATTTCACTATTTCAGAAGGGTTTTACTGTCTACACGGACGATATTCCAGGGGATGGGTATTCAAAGGAAAAACAGGGTAAGCACCTAGAGAAAATGTTAAAACAACAAGAGCCTCTGGTTCCAAGTGCAGCAGAGCGAAGTGGAAATTCTGCCAGCTTCCCAGGCCATACGTTTAGCGAAGGCATATTGTACCCAGATCCAGCAAAAGACAGCTGTGGTAGAAACACCACTGCCCATCTTCATACGGAAACAAGATGGAGCACTGTAAACAAAGCTGTCGTACTTTTGGAGGTGATTTGGGTTTTGTATTCTTCCCCAAAATCATGTAACTACTGCTGAACTCCTGAAGACTTTTTGATCTTGGAAGATGAATTAGAATGGGGATTTTGGATCAGGAAACAGCCTTGGAGGAAGTTGCTGCTAATACTGGCCGCTCCACTTCAGGCTTCCTTTGAGACTGCCCACCACGAGTGAAGGCCAGCAGCTACGCGTTCAGTAGCGTGTTAGTGCAGCAATACCTTTTTCCTATCAAGGTCATTTGCTTTCGCTGCTGGAACACTGCTGCTCTGCAGAAAATTGGAGAATGGGCAGGTCAGAATCTCTGGTTAGGAAGTTTTGTCCTCTCTGCTCTGGGCTTTTCACCTCGTCACAGGTTATGGAGCATTTGCACCTTTACCTCTGATTCTCCCACCTTTATTTGTGGCACCGCTAATTTGCTCTGTTGTTCAAGCTCTCGTATGACCAAGTTTAATTCATTACACTCGATGCATTTTAGGAGGCCAGCTCTTCCGTTCCAACTGCACTATAGCAACTCTGCCATGCCAAAACCAAATGGTATTCTTGGAAGGCAGTTTCTTGTATAGGGGTGGGCATTCCTCTCTTTTTGTATCAGAATAATTTTAGGGTCTTATTTCAATGTCAAACTGGGTAATATATAAAAATCCTGAGAAGATGGAGTCTGTCCGTAGCTATGTCTTTGAGAATGAAAATGCCACTGAGACAAGGGGTCAGGCCCCTGGAGGATGGACAGGGAGGGTATCCTGAGCGGTAATGTGAGAGGTACCTTCTTCTTTCCATCATACCAAAAGTCACCAACAGCATCCTCTCTTGGCTTCCCAGGGTCATTACCAATGGGGTTGGGCAGGCTGTGATGAAGAGAGGTCTTCTGCACTGACTGAAGCTGGAGCAGAAAGCAGGTGTGACAAGTCTGGCAGAGTGCAGAAGCATTATTGAGCACTGGTGTCAGGGTGTCAAGTGATTGGCAGGGCAAGTCACAGTCACACTCCTCTGCCGTCCTTTGCAGAAACAGTGGCCATGAAGCCCCTGCCTGGGTTTCCCTTCTATCACCTGCATGCTTTGCAGGGGTTTGCTGTATGTGAGTATAAGGCTAAGGGACTGTTTTTTCCTCCAGCGTTTTGGAGAACTGTAAGTTGAGAGCGACAAGAAAAAAGCTGGAGAATTACTGCCTTAAATCACATGTATGTATTATTTTAATTACATGTCCTGAGAAGGGCTGTCGTCTTCTTATCAAGCACCTTGAAATGTGATGGCCCTTCCAGTGTCACAGTAACTGTGTGGTTCCGAGAAGAGGTTTGGCAGCCCTAAATTGCAGAAGTGAGTTTTGCAACTGGAAGTCAGGCAGTGATGCTGGAAGTAAAACAAGAAGTGGACTCAGTAGCACAAACATTTTGGCCGCTGCTGTCCTAAACAGTTCATCAAAAGACCTAGTACTTCAATGAGTTGAGCCAGTTGAAATGTAAAAACGCACATTATAATGTTGTTGACAGGAAAAAGCCATGAAATATTGCACAAAACTGTGAGTCAGGACCTCTAATGTGTTTTCACAGTGTTGCCTGTAGCTTAATTGCACTTGCTCCTGATAGAGTATTATATCTTCTTATGTCTTCATTATTACACAGGCATTAATTTAATCAGAGATAATAAATGAAACCTCTGGAGTTAATTACAGGTCGTAACAGTTTTGTTACTTTGCTAGAGCAGGCAGGAAGACAGAAACATGTGGACCCATAAACATTAACTGGCTTTTGCAGCCCAGTCATTACAGGAGAAAGGCGATGAAGCTTAAATTACTTGGAAATGTAGCCGAGAATGCTCAGGCATTTCCAGAGCAGTTCTCGTTGCGGGAGACCTTGACTACCTTTGCCATCTCCTGGATCCTTTCAAACCCAAATGCGTCTTGTGTTTGATTCTATTTAAAAGATCTAAGCTTAAGAGTTGCTTTTGCAGATTCCCGGGATCTGACATGTCTGGCAGGAGGGGTCTTTGCAGCGTGGTTTCAATGGAGGCATGCTGCCAGGAGTTGGGAGCTGCGTGTGAATTACCGTGATTTCCCTTTGGGCCTTCTCGTTTCTGCCAGATTTGAAGTGGATTTTCTGCAAGTGAGAAGCAAACATGGCCCCCTTCCAGCAGTAAAATGGGAGGGTGTCTGACGTGAAAAATCCTGCAGAGGAGCCTTTCAAAGCATCTTAAAAAATCCCCTCTTCTAGGGAGATTTCTTGTAGTGAAGAAAGTCATTAGCTGGGCATAGGAGGCAGAAGGCATCTTACTTGGTTGCCTAATCTTTCTGATCACAGAGTTACATTAGAAAGTAACTCCTTCTTACATAAAATTATTCGTCTCATGCTATTTCTAAGATGCCTTTAGTCCCTCAATACACTATTCAGCACAGTAAAAAACTTCCTGGTCAGCAGGATTTACTTAGTATTTAATCTAACCTTTCCTTTTTGAAAAAAAGTCTGTCTTACTGCTTTTACTGAATTGCTTTTTAAACACAATAAATACATCATCTCCTTTGTGTTTAACACACTGATACTTGTAGGCAGCTATTTTGTGCTCCACTTCAGTTGTCACTTCCAGCCGAGGTACACATATATCAAACCCATCCAGTCTGAGCTCATAAGTCAGCTTTAAACCCTTAATCATTTCTGTTGTTCTTTTCTTAAGCTGTCTCCACTAGATCTACACCGTTCAAGCACTGAAGTACTCTGAAATTAATATGATATATCAAGAATGGTCTGTTAGGACTTCTGTAGAGGAGGACTGTTATCTACCTCGTCCGTGATGGGGATTCGTCTCGACAATGCAGGAAATGTCATCCTACGTTACACGGAAAGCTTGGCAGTCTTAGCAGTGGGGATTTTGTATCTTGAGAGTTCTTTCAAGGGTGCCCCTGTGCCTGGAGCAGCATGCTGAGGGCTTAAGGCTGCTGCTGGGTGCTGACCAAGTGTGTCACCACGTCTGCTCCTTAGTTCGGTGTAGGTGGGACATAAGGTCTTTTCAAAATCCAGCCACATATCAATATGGAGAATCTGAAGACTTGTGGCTTCAGTTCTTCAGAAAAATCCCTCCTCTGCTGTCAGAGTGCTCGGTGGTTTTCAGCAAGAGGGGTGCAGACCTTCACATTGGTGGGTGGCTTCAAGGGGACATGCCAATAAGAAAAGCAAATGTATTGATGCCAGCTGACAACTACAGGAGGCTGAAGCTGTAGTGGAAAACTTTGGGGGCTGCAGAAAATAAAGGGTTGAAAACAGCAGCTGTTGATTAGTCTCTATGACGCTTTTTTTTTGTCCCCTGGAGTGAGTATATTTTTGTTATTTTTCCCTAGATGTATTAGCCAGCAGTTTGAATTTCCAATGTTATCTTCACTAATGTGTATTATTTCTCTAGCACCCTACACATTATTTCTGTGCACTCACTGCTGCCTCTAGTACATCCAAACTTGGGATCATCTTGGAGTTTCATCAACTGTGTCTTGGGAATCGAATTAGCTCACTGAGCTATTTCAGACACTAATAAAGACACAAGGTAAAGACTCAAAACTGAAAACATGGAGGTGATTGGACTGTGCACCTGCAGAATGCTAGGCAAATTCCAGCTAATTTGCTACTATAAGTACTATAAGTATAAATAAATTAAGCTCCATCTTTAGGCTCTCAGTTCATGATAAATGCAAATTAATCTCCCTACGGTCCCTTGCCTGAAAGATCACCCTATTTCTTTCCCTGAGCCCAGGACATGCATTTTCACCCTTGTTTTCCTACAGTCACAACGTGACTAAAAAACTAGCCTATCCAAAACATATTAAAAAAAGTTAGGTTTTGACTAGTTTAGTTAATGCAATTCACTACAGGAGGTCTGGCTGCAGGGAGGACAGCACAAACAACCTGTTTTGGTGGCAGCCCATATGTGTATCAGCTTCAACTATGCCTCTGCAAGCCTCGGAGCCTACCCTAGAGCGTGGCACACTCTTCCGAGTACGTTCAAGCACTGCCAGCCCCCCTGATGGAGGCTCAGAGGGTTCGGGGGTTCGGTACCCTCCGCAGAGGGCCAGGCAGACAGGAGGTTCAGGCCACCGCGGCTGTTTCCTGCCCGTGGAGGCATCGTTCATTTTGTGCACATGAGGAATCCACCTTCCCCAAGCATCTCGGTGACATCCGGAATGAAAATTGTATATGCGCTTGATGGATGAAAAAGATGAAGCTGTGTGAAGTTAAAGGGCATGCCCAGGGTTGGGAGGGCGACCTGCGCGAAAAACAAGAAGGGAAAGCAAAGTTTTCGCTGTGCCTACCCGCTGCGCCCTGTGCGGTCTCTATTCCGTCTCATGGATGCTCAGGGTTCTCCGCAGTTTATGATACTCCCCACAAAACTGCTGTTTACTCCAGGGATGAGTGATGCTGTGCTCTAACGTACTCTGAACAGCAGACTCCCTGCCTTGTCCTATTTGGTACTGAAATCTAGGAAAGATACATAGCATCATAAATAACCCACACACAGTCATTTCAGAGCACGTGTTAAGGGTGGCATAAGGCCAGAAAACCCATTTTCTTTCAGTTCTTTCAAATACATCTTCATTTTTTCTAAAGCTATTTTTCTCCTGCCTACTAACCTTAAGTACCTTCAGGCAATTGAGTAAGATAGTGCTATCTTTTCTAGACTATATCAGAGAACAAATAAAAAGGTGTATAACTTCTCACAGCACCCTGTTTTTTGATTAATAATCTATTAGGTTCCTGTTCTCCCTGATTGCATTTACCTCTTTAGACACCAGCATCATAAAAATTGCCCCACAGGAGATTTCCGAAGATGCTCAGATCATCCAAATCCTGTCCTAACACCGGCTGTGGAAATACATCGCTGCAGGACTTTCTCCTTGAACGTAAACCCTTTGTTAGCTGTTGCCGAAGGCTCTCTAGGTAGCAGATAGAGGCTGCACCATTTGGTGATGAGACATACATGTGTGGGGTGGTTTTGCCTCACTGTTTTTTCATTAAATAATATAAAATATTATTTATTTTT
>NW_010576170.1:0-5649 GCF_000687285.1 Phaethon lepturus | reverse complement strand
TGGGGGTGTTGGGTTGGCGGTTGGACTTGATTGTCTTGGGAGGTCTTTTCCAACCTTAATGTTCTATGATTCTGTGAAAATGAAAAGGTTATGCAAATCTTCATGGTATGATTTACAGAGCTCTCATGTTTATGTTGTCATGAGTGCATCTCTTGAACTGAAGAAATCATAGGCATAGAAATTAAACAGTTTTCTAAAAATCATTGGAATATTCAGAATGTACATACTAAAGCTAATGGTAGGTTATTGAAACACACTTTTTTGATTCACCTGTTCGAGATGCATCTAAATAACGCGTCTCAAAAATTAAGAGATGGGAACTATGGAGTGGATAGGAACTATTTCCCAAAGTAACTACTTGATTGTCTTGAGACTTCTATGGAAGCTGTCCAGTAGTCTTTTACCTCACAACTTTGAGAAGGTAAGGTTTTTTACTAATCCATGTTCTACTTCTATGGTTTGGTTGTTCTACCAGCCCTTCACCTGCTCAGTGCTGTGGGTTAAACCTTCAGCTCATGATGGAAAGTAGTAGTGAGCCAGGCATTTTAACAAAAAAAACCCCAAAACCCATTTTGTCCTGCTCATGGAGATAAGGAAGAAGTGCTGCTTTGTACTTCAATTTTCATGTGCCGGCACTTCATCAGTAAAGGCTGACAAGTTCTAGTCCTGTGTTAACTTGGTTAAAACTTCTTAAGTACCTGCTTCAGAATAATTTTCATTACAGAAATGGTTTGTTTGAGTTTGAGATCTTGCCACACATTCTTGTGTTGTAGTTGTAGCCTGTGTTTTTAGTCATGCTTTCTGCTTTTAGTTTTCTGGAAGTTTAAGTTTGAAACAAAGAAATCTAATCTTTCCCCTTAACATAAGTCTTAAATACGGATTCCAATAATGAATAGTAAGGGGTACAGTTTAAATTTGTCACTGTTGTTAAGAGGCATGCCATTCCTTGGACGTCTCTACATTTGTGTATCTGCCAGGCTGGGAGGGAAAACTATTTCAGATTTGCCACAAAGTGCTCTTAATAGCTTTCAAATGGTAATAATTGTGCCTGGTTGAGGGTTGACTAATACTCACAAGGGAGCTACCTGAAGAATCTTCATTGCCATGAGAAATATTTCTACCATATTTAACCTTAAATACATGAATTTGAATAATCTTAAGAAATATTCTGAATAAGAAAGGCAAAATACTTTGTCTGTCTTCTCTCCTTTAGGGAGTTTCATGTTTCCGCATAGCTTTGGGTAGGTTTTGAAAGGAGCTAAGTTTCCTTCTCTGTTTAACCACTGTCTGGGAAGATTTCTCTTAACCTGGGAGATGAGTTATGCTAGAACATTTTGTTCTGTCCTTTAGGACATTTTCCCTTTATGCTTTTTTATGCTAGTTAGCTCTGTTTACACAATCAGAAGTAAAGTTTAAAAAAAATACTCAAGCCAGTGGAGAGTTCAAGATTCAGTTGTGAATGTAAGTTACGTCAGGTGTGAATTCGGATACAGCACTAATGTAGCAGCATGCTGGCAGTGGAAGGAAAATGTCTTGTCCCTGTTCATGAGTAGGAGAGATGTAGCCATGAAGACGCACATCGCTCATATCTTAGCTGTTCCTTAGAAAAAAAAAGAAAAAGGCCCCAAAACCACCTGATTTCTGAGGGGAGCAACGTAAGCTGGTCATCTTTTCTTTAATGACAGTGTCACTCTGTTCCTATGTAGAGGGCCTAACATGCTGTATTGAACAGTGATGGTAAAATACTAATGAACTGTACAATGTGAATGTACTTATGCAAGGACGCACAGCTTTTAAGAGTTCAGTTACATCAAGAGGTAATTGAGGCATACTGTATTTATGGTTCAGTTTCTTGAGAATAATCTAAGATGTTTCATGTGTGTTCCAGTACCCCATACTTGATTCAAATCAGATGGTTCTATGAGCAGCACAACTGATGAAACCTAATGTGTGAGGGGGGTTTTTTTGAGTTCTTTTTACTAATGTTTGAGTTCCCACTGAAGCTTCTCCTATAGCTGTGGCATTTAAGAAATTACAGAAGACAGATTTTTATAATGTCTAGTAAAAGTGGTGCTCAGACACCTGAGAAGGTGAAAGACTTTCTTCCCTTTTGCCTAGCCATTTTCATGAAACGTAGAGCAGTTTGATCTCACATTTTTAAAAAGGGTTGTTTTTTTTTTGTCGCCTCTGTGATAAGTATGGTTGAAATAATATCATGGAGGGTGCAGCAGATGGCACATTGACTATTTTACTGCATCAAGATTATTTCATAGGACCGTGGCCCGAAAATGGCAATCTTAAAAGGTACCAGTTCATGTAGTCCACATATAGACAGGAAGATTGGGGTGGGAAGAGGCACGATGTAGTGTAGTACAAGGAGATAATGAGTCTTAAGTGTATTCTCAGAATTTTGTATAATTCAAATAAGCTGTTTTACTTTCTTTCCTCAAAGAGGTATCAAGGTATTTAGCCTTTCTTGTCCTCTGATCCTTGCTCAAAGTTTAACCTTGTGCCTTGCAGAAATATAGCTGGAAAAGAGTATGGTTGCTCTTTAATGCTTCAAGTTATTAGGCAACAGGAAAAGGGAAGCTAGTTTGACTGAAGACAGTGTTGACGCATGACCAAAAGTAAATTATTAATCCAGGTGCAAAGTTAGAAGGTTTCTGTTCATCAGAGCAGAGAAGTTCTGGGACAGCCTGTAGTGGGATCACTGGAAGGGGAAAAAAAAATCAAAATCTGCATCTCCCCCAGGTGGTGTTAATATGAAACCTGATCACAAAACAGAAGAGACCTTGAGTAGCAGTGACCTGCTGGTATAGGTGTGTTCTTCCTGGTTTGATGTTATTATGTAAGAACTATGGGGAAATGAGATTACAGCTGAGTATTGTATCAGGAGCTTGCTGCATCTGGCTACTAAAGATTTTCATGTCCTCTCACGCTGAACACAAATTACAGAAAGACAAAGTTTACAGTTTTGTTTTTAAATGTGTAAATTTTAACATCATGTGGTTCCTGATGAAATTGGTGATTGCAATTGCTTTACATGACTCTTTAGCACATTTCAGTAGCAGTGATAATTACAGGCTAAACATTGGTCTGTTTTGAATGAGACACTTTTGTGAAAGCAAGAGAGTTTTTGCATCCAAGTGGTTGAGCTGTTTGCCCTTTTCTGTGCTCTTGACTCCCACTCTTTCTTCAGTGTCCCAAGTACGCTTTAAGTAGCACTGTGCAAGCTAGTATGGACCTAACCTGCACATGAGAACGAAACAGTAAATCTCTTATGCCGTTGAGCTGTGAAGAGAGTGGATCTATTGCATTGTCCTGTTGAAGCTGCATGGGTCCTTGAACAGGTCAAGTGCCTCTAAGGTTTAATCTGTGGGCTGCAACGGAGTATATACTTTTATCCTTTGAAAAATTGGACAAAGATGGAAGTCTGCTAAATACAAAGTCGGGCGAGGGCTTTCAGATTGCAGTAAGTTAATGTTCGTATGTCACTCTCTCTCTTCTAGAATATTGTGGGTAATGCTAAGCCTAAGGAAAGGGGTAATGAAATTCCGTCATCTCCTGAAAAACGGGAGAAATTTAAAGAACAGAGGAAAGCAACAGGTAATGCAAAGAAAGACAAGGATGAAAAGACATTAAAGACTGAGAAAAGAGTTAAACAACCTGATAAAGAAGGAAAATTGATAGTCATCTCAGAAAAAGGCAAGGTCTCAGAAAAGAATATACCTAAGAATGGAAAAGAAGATAAAGAGAATATATCAGAGAATGATATGGAATATTCAGTAGATACACAAATTGAGAAGAAGCCTGAGAATGACAATGTAAAGAGTCCACAGGAAAACGCAAAAGAAACTAAACGAAAACGTGGAAGACCGCCAATAACGCCTCCAGCAGGTAGGTAGTTAAACTTAAACGTTTAGGGCATATATCAGAACCCTCTAAACATACCTAAAGAAATGAAAAGTATCTTGCTTTTTCACAGCCTGAATCTCTAGAAACTTTTAAAAAAATTAAAACTCATCTTTGTTCAGGCTTGGTTAGGACAGCTGACAGCATACTTGTTAGTCAGGTTTTGAGCTTCCGTGGTTTGGTCAGAAATTAGATGTAGGCAAGTCATCTTCATATATTATTAAACATGTCTGCAGTAGGATTAAATGCTAATATGTAGACTTCAGAAAGCAAAGTGAAACTGTATTTATGCAAGTCCAGTATTTTAAGTTGTGAGGCTTGGGAATTTATGTTTTAAAGAGTTGTGCAGCTTCATATCCAATCCATTTTTGTTTTCTATCTAAATATGTAGAGCCAAGTTCTCAAACGTTGCAGCCCATAACTTTGGAGTTAAGACGTCGGAAAATACCTAAAGGAGGTGAAGTTCCATCAAAGCGTCCCAGAATTGAAAAAAACTTGTGTGAGTATTTTTTTGGTATTCAACTCTCACAGTATTTGTACATAAAAGTTCTTGAAGCTTAAGCGGAGGGGGGAAAAACTCTGTAGTATGAACCTTGAACTGTGATACATGAAATGGCTGAAATGCAGCACCTGTTTTTCTTAAATTGGCCATTCATATGTAGCATCATCATGCTGAAATTCCCTCTTAAATCTTGTAAGCTGGGTTTCGATGAAGGAGCCACAAACCGTGAGTCTTGATGCAGAAGTTCATAGATACAGGGGAGGCAGTGATTATGTTGCCTCCAATATGTAGAAGGTTATAACAGCCTTTTTCTAGTTGTAGAAACTCTTTAGTTACTAGATGGAAGATCTACCACATTGCTTAGCAAATAAACTTTAATACTAGATGAATATTCATGTCACTGCTGTCTGATAGCCTTTACTTTATCTTGGTGTACTGTATAGTGATGTTGAAGAACTTGACTGTGATGATGAGGAAAGAAAATTATTCTCTGTAGTAGTATCATGAACAAGGAGATGAAGATCTGAAGAAGGCTGTCTCTCCCTTCCTTAGGACCACTTAAAACTTCAGTGTGCATACATTATCCAGCTTGGGGTCAAAACTGTGCGTCAGAATTGTCTCATCTAACTTCTGGTATTACTTATTTCTGTGGGACAGTTGCTGTTTACTTCAAACCTGTCACAAAAAGAAACAGTTGAGACACCTATAAGATAGGCTTTTGTTCTGTTTTTATGCTTATTTATAGCTGTTACATGATTGTAGCTTTTACAGAGAGGTCTAATCGCCAGGGCTGATTAGGCTCTTGCTATTAACCTCAGTCCTTAAAAATGACACTTTCAAACTCTCACAGGGAAGGGAGGTCTTTAAAGTTTGCATGTGAGCAAAACTGCGTGGTACCATAAATTTGTCTGTTCCAGCTCAGGAAAAATTGAAGAACTCTTCAGATAACCCTGAAAGAGACCAGATCAGGAGACGATCTTCAAGACTCTCGTCTAGTATTAGCCATGAGATTTTAAGTACGGATCATGTCACAACTTCAGAAGAAATTCAGCCTTTGAAAGATGCAGTATCTAACCAAAAGGAATCCGAGAAGGGTAAGCAGCTTCCTGGTATACTGTGGCTTTGTGGTGGCATGGCAGCCATGTAGTTGTTGCGAGTGCTATATTTTCACTTACATTTTCACTTGCATAACCTGTAGGCTCTATATCACAGTATCATTAAGGTTGGAAAAGACC
>NW_010576169.1:0-5698 GCF_000687285.1 Phaethon lepturus | reverse complement strand
GCTTGGCTCGGTATGCTAACAGTTGAGAAGGCAAACCCTTACATCCCCTGGAGAGAGTGGTAAATCCACCCACCACGGAGCGGAGAGCTTGTTGCTGGTGCTTTTCTGGGTCCTCGGGTAAAATCCAGCCTCACAGTCAAGGAGAGGGGAGACAAACTGCCCGGGGCTGAAAAAAGGCAGCATGATCCTGATCCAGAGCAACTCTCAACTGCCAGAGGTGGGACCAGGGACATACTTCAAACAGCCCATTTTCATCTTTGAGATATTCTAGCTTGCAGCAAGTACCATGCAGGTGGAATGTATTGTCTTGGGAATGACATTTTTGGGCTTGACTGGACTTGACTCTCTCTCTTCATTGCTCTCTCCTTCATGATTTAAGAACAGCTTTTTGAATACTATAACAGTATTATTAAAAAACTTTCCTTTTGGAGTATTGCTATTTCTTGGGAGTTCATTAATATTGTTAATGCTGTCATTGCTCTGTAGGGGCACGCAAGGGCTCAGTGAGGCATCTGTACAAGATAGATACTCAGCAAACACAATAAAAAACAATCCCTACCCGAATAAGTCAAAGGCTTGCACACCAGACAGTGGAGAGCACGTGAGTGTCACAAAAGTAGAGCAACATTAAAGATGACTGGGAACTGTGGGACAAGTGGTGGTCAAGTCACAACAGCTGCCTAGCCAAAACCCCACAAAACCACAGACCACAACACAAAATAAACCCAAAGCACTGAACCTGTGCAGAAAATCACTTCTAGAGAGGAGAAGCAGAACAAGCATGGGTCAGCAAGTTATGTCAGATTGAGGCTAGAGACTGTGAAGAGCTGCCCTACTTCTAGGGGAGAAGACATACAGTCAGCAAACACAATCCTCCTTGAGGTCCCCAGAAACCCTAGACAGCGCACATATTGAAATGTCCTCAACAGCAGGTGAGAACATCTGCATACAGCCACGTTCTTGGATATCTGGGACTGCAGCCCTGGTATGGTCTCAGAGGAGGTAAAACATTTTCTCTTCAGCACCTCTGCACAAGTGCCAGGTGTCAACCAGCCAACTGCAAACCTCAGAATCAGCTTTACCCAGTTATTTCAAAGGACTGTCAGACAAGCAAGCATCACAGCCTACCCTGGGACCCTGCTTTCCCCACGTGGACAAATTAGGGACTAATCAAAGCATGCCTCTTACTCTGGCTATTCTGTGTAGCCAGGCTGCCCTCCCAACAAAGACTCAGCAGAAGGAGGAAGGATTTCACCCAGACACAGCATAACGATCAGGGCAATGTGCTCAGCTGGTCACAAGGGCTCAGAAGTGCCCACAGTGCTAAGTTTTGGATATAGCCATGTATACTTTTTGCAGTTTCCACACCGCCCCTTCCCTGCATTTCTTCTTGCACTGTCCCCTTCGAGCTGCCGTGGCTTTTGAAGACTCACTAGAGGAATCCTGAGACCAGCCAGAGCATCAATTCTTTGCAAGCACTGAGAAGCTGACACGGGAAACGCAAAAGGCTTGGCCCTACCGCTAACAACCACATTCAGTATGTGGCAGACAAACAGCATTTGGGTGCACTCTGAAAGGAGGACACTGTCCTGCAGCGAGCGTGCTGACAGCAAGGCTTTCCCTGAGCAAAAAGCACTGGCACAGGTTCATTCATTTTTTTGTTCGTCTGTGACTTGGGACCAGACTGCTGACACTAACTGCAGCACTTTAGAAGATAAAAAGTACCTCAGTCTTTGCTTCCGCAGAAACAGCTCAAATGCACAGGATTATTCTACCTACTTTTCTTTTAGATGTAGAAGTAAAATAAAAAGTAAATTGTCTGCTTTTTTTTAGTGCATTTTGCATGCATGTAGATTTTAGCATGCACTCAGGACCCCACTTTAGGCTTGGTATACTACTCCCACTGAACTTAATGGGAATGTGGCTGTTTGTATTTTAACATGGGTGGAATTAAGCCCTTTGTTTGAACTTTATGGCTTCTAAATTTTTTTTTTATTATTAATTTATTTAATCATTCTTAATTTGCTTCTGCTCTGTTCTGAGAGCACCGTAAGTGCACTCCAGCATCACGAATAACATCTTTAAATTCTAGTATGCAAACATTGTGCCTCCTAGTGGGTAATGTGTATGGACTTAAACTCTCCTTCAGGTTGCATTTTCATGCTACTTTCTTGGGACTTTCTTCTGTTAGTATCAAGGAGGTAATTCTCAACATTTTTATCACTCTGGAAGTTTCTCGTTTCTCTCCTATGCTGTTCACTTTGCTCTTGCTTGCACACAGCCAGTTAGGTTCTGAACTTTTGGCCTTTGCAATTTTCTTTCCTGTGCATAAATCTGCCATTAACATTCCTCTCACCCACAAACCTGTTTATGAGGAGCCTGTTCCTGAGACATTACTGCAATCATACAAATTGTAAGAAAGTGGGTGTTTGTGTGTCCCCCTGAATGGACTTCCCTGAGTACATCATCTGTGCCTGAACTGTTCCGTGACAACAATTAGAGTTGATGTTTCTTATGCAAGCAAAATGCTGTCCAGGCAACTGTAGTTCTTGCATTTCTGCAACACTTGAGGGCCTGATCACAATGTTAACAACACACTCTTCATGTTGATTTTGTGTGTGATATAAGTATCGGTAGACTCAGCCGCATTTTGGTTACTACCTCCCATTCTGAGGATTTCGGGCTGGGGACCTATTTCTCTTCTTATTAATACTAGTGTAAATTCCAAGTAACTGCATTTAATGCAATGAGGCACTGTCACAAAAAAACCCCAGAGGCAAGCATCAATGAAATAATATCTTATTCTTACATAACCAACAGAAACTTAAAGTGGCGAGTAGCTGGTGAGAGATACCACTGTGAAAGCCTGAAGTGAAGACTGCTATCTTCACTTCTAAGAAAATAATTTTTTACTCTAAATGAGCCTTGTAGATTCCAAAATATGCTTTGTAAAACCACTCCTAATTGTCAGATGACTGAGTCACTCCAACTGAAATCACTTTTACTGAAGCCAATAAAAAATTGTGCCACAGTGGCTGTCAAGAGTTAGGACTTTAAGGCTCTAAGCTATATTTAACAGCATGTAAAAGAATATAAAACATGTAATTATGCAAATGAGAAATGCGCAATCTGAAATATGCAGTGTTTTGAAAATAAGCAAACATCCTAACACCTGTAACATTGCTGCAATTTGGCTGGCACTATGATTATGCCAGCTATTAGTGCAGCTGTCACCAGAAATGCTGAATACAAGCAGGGGTGAGCAAACATACCAGGGCTTCTAAACGAATCTTCCTTGGCTAATTGCTGTGGTGCCACACACACAGTTTGGCAGGAGGATGGTGCTGTTGAAGAGGAACTAATTTCTCAGTTTGGGGTGGTGTTGTTCCTCTGATATCTGACATAAACATTGCGATTTCTCCTCCAGCTTGGAGAGTTAGGGAACGTGTATAGGTGCATAGACTTCTGTACCAACACACATTTATTATCTACTTACTAACACTGTCCTATGAACATCTGGGGCCAGATCATTAGCTGATGGAGGTTGCCATGCACTCACTGAAGACACAGTGACATCCCCATTGAGACTCCTGCCCTTATATTCCAGAATTTGTAGGCTGCTCTTTTGCACTCTCAAACCCAGACACACTGTCTGTATCCATGTCCGCATAACAAAAACTTCTTCCTTTCAAAGCAGAACAAATAAAAACTAGGGTGAACAAAATGACATGACTCATTAGTTGAAATCCCCCAAGAAAACACATTCTTTACCTAAATCAGTTGTGGCAGCTATTAATAATCCTGCCAGCTGTTACAGGAGGCCTCTTCACGTCTACTGAGATCTCAGCTTAGAGGTCTCCTGACAATGCATCCACTGCAGCATTTTAAAAATGAGCCTTACACTTAGTTAAGCCTTCTTAATCTTTATTTGTAATGACTAAAATGATTTATCTAGGCTTCAACAGTTCATCAGTTTTGATGGTGAATGCTGAGAATTGGAATATTACCATAGCCAGGTGTCAACACTGTCTAGGGGAAAGGGATGCAGGTCACAGGACAGCGAGGAAACAGGTGAGGTGGACACCACATTTTGTAGATGGTTGTTTAAGCATTTTTGCACCATCCCTTGAACAACTCCAAGCATACAGACTTGGAAGAACCAGCTAACCGTGGTTTTTGCAGAAAGTCTGGAGAAGAACAAGCAGTGTCTACCCAAAGTGAGAATGATTACAAGCTTAAAACTACATTCAGTTTCCACTCAACTCTGGCTGTAGCAAAATTCAATGTAATGGGCATTTGAGCAAGCAAGGGGCAGATTTCAACTGTTAGTCCCATGGTAGGGTCTCTGCAAGGTGCCACATGAACAGGCCATCTTTCACATGTATTTCTCCATCAAGTCAAAACATACACAGAATGTCTCAATGCATAATAAACCCCAAATATTGCAAATTCACCAGAAGAGCTATCCTTCTTTAAATACCTCCAAAATTTCACATTGAAGACATGTAGTGGATAAAGCCATTTTAAAGAACTTGTGATTTTCCTCCTGGTCTGTTCTGTGAGCAATTTCCAAGTCAAGTCTTTGCTGTATAAAGACAGACATCTAAAATGAAGCATTTATATGGTAAAATGAAAAATGGAACTACTGTCTCAAAAAAATCATACTTGTCAAGAACATCCCAACTACTCTCTTCTTCTTATGAACTACTTAAACAAGCTCTAAAAAGATCAATGGGGTCTTTGTCCACTCAATTATCTTGTGCTCAACCAGAACAAGCACAAGAAGCCCATGTCTAGTGCTTCCTGTTTATCATTTCCACATCACACTAACCTCCTTGGCAGACAGTTTCACAACTGCTCATGGACAAATAACCCACCCAGCCAGAAGCTCTATTCTCCGACAGCAATCACAACTAAAAAAACCCTAATGTTTTGGTTGACATGAACCAGAAAACCTCTCAAAATCTCCAAACAGACAAAATACCTCAGAAACACCTCAGCAGTGTTTTCCCTGCCACTGCCTTTGTGGTGGATCAGTGCACCCACACGACACTAAGCAATCATCTACGAATAGATAGAACTCTGAGCAAAAGTTTGGGAACATCAGGACTTTGCACAGCGTCATGCAGCGAAGAATTGCTCTTTATGAAGCATGTGACGATGTTTCAAAAAGCCAAATGGCCCAGCACTGTGCCACTTATTTGTGCATTGTGCATTGTATCACTTTTTTTTTTAAACCTATTGTTTCTTGTTATGCTGCACAGAGGAACGCTGGGCTTGCCAGGCTGGAGAGGAGGAGGGTGTTTGGCCTACGACGCCTGCTGCCATGGAGGCACCAAGTGCTTCAGGCAAGGTTTGATGGGGTTTCATTCTAGCCTTTCCATTTCGTAGGCTGGTATAGAATAGCCACTTGTGTACTTTCCAAAAGTTTAATATTTACCATTCAGACTCATCACACACTTGCTGTTCTTCTTCCAGCTTAACCTTTCCTGGATCATGAATCCCATCCTCAAGGATAGCTGGTGAAAGGTAGGCTGGACAGCAGGTTGTTTCTTTCATTAAGTCTTAAAATGCGCACTTTCCTTGGGCTTTTTGTTGGTTTTCTTGCTCTTGTTAGTTCAAGACTTCTTTCTGCCTGCCTAGATAGGTCTATGGTTTCCACTCCTGTAGTATCACAGAATCACAGAATCACAGAAAC
>NW_010576168.1:0-5594 GCF_000687285.1 Phaethon lepturus | reverse complement strand
CATAGGTATCCAGTAAGGCTTGTCTGGTACAGGACAGAAGGTCTTTGCTTCTTTGCTTGCTGACTGTTCAGCTTGCCTGCTACCCTGATTTATCACTTTGCAAACACTCCCGCCCCAAGCCCCCACACACTAGGTAAAGCCAGCTGGACTACTCTGCGATTTCAGACCAGCTTTAACTGTCACGCAAGCCCTGGGCCAGGATGGGAAGTTGCACTGAGCGTGCGTTCTCAGATAAGCATCTCCATCCATTCTTCCCTGGATGTCTCAGTCACTCTGTACCATGGGATCTCTCCTGCCACAGGATCCAGCACAGCCATTTACATCCCATAAGCACCACCATAGTCACATACCCCAATGCAGTGTCCATGTCTCTGGACTCAAATTAACACTCCATCTCTCCTGTATATCAAAACCAAACAAGTCCAGGAGAAATCATGACATCTTGGACACATCACATTTGCAGCTGGAGCAGAGCTACCCTGGTGACTTGGTTCACTCCAGGTGGCAGTCTGGGGACAAATGCAGCAGTTTCTCTTGTATCCTCCAAAATAAAGTGCTTCCACTAACTTCTAGGTGGTATTTGGTGAAGAGCACCCAAATCTGTCTCTTGTTTCTCTGCTCCCCCTGGTGGGTGCCAGCCAAGCATTATGAAAATGCCTGCTCAGGTTGTGCTGCCAGGGAGCAGCACACAGAAGATAAAGCAGGCTGTGAAGTTATTACACAGTCTGCTTAAGAGCTCATTAATTACCACTGTTAATTCTTACCAATACCAATAGCACCACTGCTCATTACAGGCACCTAGCAGATCAAAAAGCAGATCTAGCAAGACAGTTTTTGACTTCAGTGTCAGCAACCACTGACATCTCCAGCCAATATCCAGAACACGCAGACCTGACGAGGCCATACCCCACCACCTAATATTCCTGGGCATCAATCCACAGCCACTCCCAAAAATTGTATGTACATGGATGCTGACCCATGCACAGCTATTCAAAAAGAAAGTGACTGCAGCTCCTGTAATTGTGAACTTGCATTTTTGTGCAAAGATAGTATCTATCTCAGATTGGTTGCATGAACTGTGGGCCAAGAAGCTAACCACTTCTATGTGTCTAATTATATTTTTTTCCCTCGTCAAAAGGGAATAATCTGCCATTCTCCTTATTCCACTGTTATTTTCAAATGTAATTTGAATTGAGGCCTCCCCTGACTTTACTAGGCAAATAGAATAAATGCAAGTGAGAACAGATTTTAAAATCTGTATTTTAAGCACTGCAGTAGTATAACTAGTCAAGACGCAAAATTACTTATACCTGCTCACTCAGTGCAATACTGCAAACAAGAAGATACTACAAACTCTCTCAATTCTTTCTTTAGAAAGGTATTCAACCTTGTTTAGACCAGTCCTGTGCTTGTTCTTGGTATCTTTGGAAGAGAGATAGTAAAATAATTGTATAAGAAAGTCAAGACCATCAGAACACTTTTTAATTATGCACTATAATTATTGGTGTGTAGAGAGGGGGTTGGCTTCATTTGGTTTTTGCTTTACACCATAAAGATGGATTATTACTGCAGGAAAAATACAACTTAAATGATTGAAATGATCACATTCTTCCTTTTAGGTTTAAATGTGTTTCAAGCTCATATCTAGATGTTGAACAAAATCAAATATAGATCTCTTCCTAATCTTCCAAGCTACAGAACAATAAGTACTGCACAGTAGAAAACAAGATCAAATACAAGAGGTGGCAACTGAGATTTCCTGCTGCTCATATGTATTCACATAAAACGATATGCAATTGCAAGGAAGTGTGACTCATTTGACACTGGAGAAACATTTTCTTTTTAACTGTGCATGAAAGGGATAGTATTGCCATACACTAACGGCAGTGAATCAGAAGTAGTAAGGGAGTCGCTGCATTTTACAGTTTGTAGCACTCACGTTCGAAAAGAAGGCCTGGTTCTTCTCTCTGTAAAATCAGCTCATATAAGCCCAACATTGCCCCCCACACACCCTGAGATGCAGCCACCGGATTCCTCATTACGGCATGCTGGACTGGACCATTAGTAAAGCGGATTTCATTCCCCGAAAGGTGACAAGGTAGCAAGATCTTCCACTAGTATCTAGTAAACCAGGAAGAAGGCAATCTCATGCTTGCCAGGCAATCGCTGGCACTCAGACACACCAGTCAAACTCTGCCAAGGAAGCGCTCAAAGGTCACTACCCACAGAAGACCCTGGTGAATCAAACACGCGACCCGTCCTACAAAAGATACCACTGCCACCTAAGCCCCAGGTTGCACCATAATATCAACAAGATCCCAAACTGACTAAAAATGCCGCCCTTTTTTTATTTTCTCATGTCTTTAGACAGTAATTGCAATGCACTCTCTTTTCTTCCACTCCTCTGCATAGCTCTTAAACACACATGGGGCTTCCTTTCTTTACAAAACTAGACAGTTACAACTTACTTTGTAACAATAATTTGTTTGGATCTCCATCTACAAAAGCCCTCAAAAATGCCACATTGTACACTAATGTCTATACTGATGAAATACAGAAGTTCTGTAATGTTTATAAAAGCCATTAAAACTGCATTAGCAAAACGGTTTTGCTAAATTACATTTTCCAACTCATCAGTCCTTATTATGCTATATATAAGCTCACTTCTTCCAAGAGTCACCTCTACTCACATAATCAAATCATGCCATTTGAAATGCTGTGACATTATTTTGTCATGTAAAATGGTTGAAATTATCTTGACGACGGCAATGTAAGGATTGCTGCTACCCAGAATTTGTTATGAGAAGTGAAAGATGAAAGACTTAGATCTCTTGAAATTGTAGATTTTAAATATCAGAGACAAAGTGTTTAAAAGCCATTAAATACCACGGGTCCTCATAAAAGGAGGATCCAGGTTCTGAAACACTTGTCCTGAATCATTTCAATGGAAACATTAAAGAATGAAAATGCACTATGGAATTACAGGATTTGCTTATATAGACTGACATAAACTCACATTATGGTAATATGTTTTTAAATGTCAAGCAGTATGAACAAAATATCTGAAATTACTTCCTAATATAATGACTTAAATAAATACCTTCAAAATAATGATTATATGAAGACTGAAGTAAGTTTAACAGACTGAGGTATAATCAAAATCACTGTAGCCACAGAAACTTATCCAAAGCAAAAATCATTTTATGCTTGCATACATGTGCATTTTATAGAAAAGAAGAGAGAGTAGAGTTTTTCAACAACAAATAAAAGAAGCTCAAAAAAACACTTGGAAAAATCAATTCTGCCACTCACTTTGCTTTTGCTGGGCACACCAATTTTCACATTTTGCTCAAAGATCCACTGCATGCACACCGCTTCTCATTTTACCTCATTTTGAGAAAATTATTTTCAGAAAACATGCCTCCAAGAAACATCTGACAACTGTACATCCACATGATTAAATGAGAGAGAAGAAAACCAAGCAACAGATACATCATGCACTTTACAACAGCAGCAATCATTTGCTTGCAAGACCCTGGCCAGAATCCTTCTCCTTGACTAAATAAATTAATGCTAGACAGTTCTCAAGACATTACATCAACAGAAAAAGGCTTAGCTCTCCCTTGCATCAATAAAGCACATCATCTGACCTAAAGTGCACATCTTCATTACTAAACCACTTTCAAATAAAACAATACCAACCTCCAAAGACAGCTTCATATAATGAGCTGTCTTTGTCAACCATTTTGAGTAGTTACAGTATTTAGACCTGTCTAGTCCTAATCTTTTAAGAAGGCTAATGAGGTCTGAGAAGTGAAAGACGAGTCCAGTCAGTATTATTTACGGACTTCTTTTTTCACTCCTGGTCAGTACAAAGATACACAGCACCGCAGAATCTTTCAGTATCGATTCCTCTCACCAAACCCACACTGCACAACTAAACTTAAAAAGATACCCTCTCAAGGGTAAACAAAGTAAACACATGTCTGTCAGACCTGAAAGATGTTTTCACCAAGGCCTCAGGACTGTCCACTGGTGGTAGTTCATCTGCTAGGATTTCTTCAGGAGGTCTAGGGTCACTGATGATGGTTGGCTTTGGCCTTTCCTTGAGGTTGCCGGTCAGCCCACCAATAATGGTGTTCCACAAGCAGTTCTGTGATTTAGACCCTGCAAAAACAGAGAATGAGAAGGCAAATAAATTCATAAGCCTATCATCCAGTCTCTCAGCAGTCTAGAAAACAAAGATGGTCTGTTATCTTTTTACCTTTGCACCATCACAGTTTGGGATTAAGCCTGAAAATCTGAAACAAAGCTCAAAGTGGAAATAAGCACTAATGTTCAGATCATTCCCAATCCAAGACTGTAATACTTCCCATAAAAAGATGTGATTACAGAACATTGAGTTTTCACATGTCAATAAAAAACATCCTCTCCTCATTATACTTAGATTATAGTTGAGCATGTATTGATGTGGCAGCATTTTAAGCCAAATAACTAAACAAAAAATGAAGTATCAAATCAATACAGTATTATATATTTCTTCAACTAAAGTTAATGGTGGTTAAATTGTAGATTAAAGATATCACTGAAGTACTAGTATCAGAGAACATTTTTCTGTTGAAACTTCAACTTTTCTCAGTAGGTATTTAAATGCCAAAATATTTCTACAGATGATCTTTTTACATTTATTTAGAAGTGTCACCAGGTGCTTCTCGCTTGTCTTCAGAGAACCAACCCATCCTCATCTGTAAGTCTAGTTACACTGACAAAGTACAGTTAGCATCCTTCAGTCAGATCTCTTCCCTGCCTTTGGAGAAGAGAATACGTGACTTACGTTTCATAAAAGTTAAATATCTGTTTCATATTTTCAAAAATTTCCAAATGCCTTCTGAATAAATTAGGCACTTTTGAAAATCCCAGTGATACTCCCATACTGAACACCTGTGTCACATTCTAACTTTCAAGTATTATAGGATATACATGGGTGAGTTAGCAGATCCCAGGAAGAACAGCTAAGTTCTGAAATACTGCTTATTTCACTTAAGAGACTTCCCACAACAGAGGTGCAGCAAGCATTGACCTTACCGGATACCAAAGTAGTAAGACATACCAATTCTGCTGGTACTCATTCTCCATGGGCTTTTGATCAATATGCAAAATGGAAAAAAAAATTCTGATAAATGGGATATTTCTGAAGTCAGCAACTGATTTTTATAAGAGACTGTCCAGGTAATATTTTCAAATATTTTCCCGGCATTCACACTTAATTGTCCAGCAGAGACAATTAAGAAGCAAATAGTGGACCTAACACATATGGATTAAGGTTGACTTTTTGTTGCAGTACCCACAAGTATGTAAGAGGAGCTGTTGTCCCATGTCTCCTGACAATATATCATGAGAAACTACCCTGTTAAAAGCAGCAATATCTGCTGCTACAGATGGGTGATGGCAGCCTTATTTTGCTATTTGTCTTAAATGTCTTGTTTTCACACAGCCTAAAAGGTGCAAAGGCAGAAGATCAGAAAGAATCCTCATTTATCTTCTCCATTCCCAAATAACTTTCAGAGTATTTCCCAGCAGATCAGGAAAGTTCC
>NW_010576167.1:0-3752 GCF_000687285.1 Phaethon lepturus | reverse complement strand
TTCTGTTATTTTTCTTGCCTGCCTTTTCTGAAGCCTTTGCTTCCCTGTTGTATTTATTTTTCTGTCCTTCATTTTGTGCATTCCTTATACTCCCTGAAAGTCGCTGCATTTTAGTCTACATACAATAGATATATAGTATATTACATTTAACTTAGTCACGGACAATCGTTATCATTTCTAAACCTAAACTCCAGCTTTTTAGATTTGGTATCGTGCGGTGATCTGCCCAAGTTTCCAAAAAAGGTTAAAAACACCGGAATAAAAACAAGACCGTGAAGAGCCCCAAACAAAATAACAAGGAACATGATCTTGAAAAACGTCCTAAAGATGTAGGCTTTTGCTGCAGCCAGGACAACTACTCCTAATATAGTAGAAACTGCACCTTGTAATACTGGGTAACCTAGCAGGGACAGAGCTTCGATTGCCCTTTTATTGGCTGATGACTCTCCACTCGTAACAAAGGCATAGGAAATATGAGCAGAAAAATCTACTGAAAACCCTATACAAATGACCAGGTTGATCATGGATATGGAATCTAGATTGACGTTCCAAAACGTCATGAAACCAGCAACACCGACTATAACAGAAGCTATAGCAAAAGTCACCCACAAGCAACACAACGGGTTGGGAATAAGCAAAAGGGAGACAACGAGCATTGCCCCGGCAGCGACAACAATGTTCTGAATGGTGTTCTGCACTATTACCAGGTACTGATCATAGTAGATGAACGCTGGGTGGTACACCATTAACGGAATACTGCACTGCTTGGCTGCCTCTCTTAACTGATTGAGAAGATTCTCCTCATCAACAGCTGAGGTCACGTTCACCGTCTGGATGAAGAAACGTGAAGCTTCTATGTTATCCTGAGTCTTGTTAATGTCCCACTGAAAACTGGGAGCAATGTGAAACAGTGTAGGCAAGTTATTAATGAAGAGAGTCTTACTGCTTATATCTACTAAACCACTTTCGGCAAGCTTTGTGTATACACTCAGCCATGACTCCGAGAGGTTCTTATCTACGTAGGAAATGCCCTCTAAATTCTGTGTGCAGTTCTCAATGCCAAGACGAACGGTCTCATTCCAGTAATCTACACTTTGAGTAATGACAACCATGACCCTGGGTCCATATGCTGAGAAGTATTTGTCCTCGTCATCATAGTATGGAATAACGTAAGAGTCGTCACTCGCCAGATTTCGAAGATCGATGCCTTCCCTGATCTGAGTACATCCATAAATACTGCCACCCAAATATGCTCCATACAGCAACACCACAAGTAGCTTGATCCACACATTTGTAAAAAAAGGACCGTAATACTTCCTAAAGAATATGCTCATTGGATGTTCACTTTCTGGCTCTTTGGCTTCTAGCTGAGTTGACTCCCCAGAACAGTTGCCTGTACAGCAAGCATTGTACAAGCAGGACTTCTGAGCCTGATCTTTATCTACTCCCACAGGCATACAAGTTAGCCAGTGTCGGTTTCCTTGCTCCCTTTTATGATTTAATACAATAATTGCGCCAAAGAAGGTCATGGTATATACATAGCAGAAGACAAAAGCAGTGCCTGTATAGAGGCAAAATGACCTCACGGATGGAAAAGCAGTCCAGGTGCCAATGAAGAAGGCCAGAACATCTGTGAGAGTGGTGATGGTCACAGAAAGTGCTGCTTCTGCGTAAGTCTCGGACAACCGAGATTTAACATCGGATTTCTCTTTTTTTCTTGAACTTTGCTCCCAGGAAGCGATCATGATGAACATGTCATCAACACCAACTCCTGCAGGAAGAGAAACAGTTAATGCTGCATTGCAAATGCCAGCTTCCAGTAACACCCAACAAAGGTACAAAAGTAATGGCCCCTCTGTGACAAGTGTGTTGTATCTGCTGTCCAGGTGTCCAGTGATGGCGATGACATAGATGTAAATACATTGCTTATTCTGATGCTCAAGTATCCTTATTGTTAGAAGTGTCCTCCACTACCTCTGGAATCTCTTCTTCATCACTGCGGCAAATTAGACCACTAATTTCTTGCTCTGCCTTCAGCAGACAAGGAGAGCAGTTGCTTCCACATGGCAGAACAGTGGTCCCAGTTCTCCAGTGGTTTGCTTTTTTATGCTCTTTGCTCTCCCCTCACCTTCCCTCCAGTTTACTTTCGAGCATTTATTCATGATTTACTATTCATTCATCTTCACATTTATACTGATGCGCCTGCATATATTACCCACCAGAGTCCTGGGAAACCCTGCCAGGAAGACCGGGTCCTGGGCTAGAGTTTTTGCTAAGACCCAAGAGTAAGTGAGCCGAAGTTCAGAAAGGAAGAGCCAATGTGCTGCTCTCAGCTCTGTTAGCTCTCGAGATTTTAATCACAGACCTTTCACTATTTTGCCAATGTTACTGTATCAAGGGCTCTTCTATTCCCTGAAAATTAATCACACAACAAAGGGAAGCAAGACCCCATGAACAGAGGAGCAAGCAAAAATTGTACATCTAAGCGTAAAAGAATACATGAAATCACTACCTGCTGCCTGAACAGGCAACTGCCAGTAAAGAGGCAAAGATCAATTATTTGTAAAACTGGCCAGCTGTCTTGATCAAAGGCATTCAGGGAAAGCAGCAGTACAGTGCTAGTCGATGGCTTAATTGAGAAAACAGAAAATGCATTTAATTTCCCAATGATGTCAGGGAAAAGTTCCAAGCATTTCAACGGGTATGATCAATTCACAGCAAGTTTGATAAACTGGAGAAATGCTAATTTAATTGCTTTCAGAATTATAGCAAGTTAATGAACAAAGCCCTCCACTTCAGAAACAAACAAATGAACAAAAAAGCACTGCACAAATATAAAAAGGGGTACAGCTGAACATAACGGCTGATATAGCTAGATAAACCAAACCTGGAGTTACCCTGCTATGTCTGGCTTTAAAAATACGGCAAATCAGAAGCTGCTCTAAATGAAGTGCAGCTATCCCTCCTGAGCAAGACAGTGTCCAGGAAAAAGGTGGAAGGCAGCACAGTAACAGTCCTAAGGAATAAAGGACCGTTAAAAAATAACAACAAAATCAACTATCTTCCATGTATGTGGAAGTACAAGGAACAATCAACTTAAAAATATCAGGGAAGCCTCAAAAGTTCTTGAGAGAAGTAACTACTAGAAACAGTTTCCTGTTTAATCCTCAAGAAGTTCTTAAGAACATTTGCCAGGAGTGGTTTAGTTAGATCCTGCCTTGCAGCAGGGAGGGCGACCTCATGAGGCTCCTTCCAGGCTCCACCTTCTATCATTTTGATGAGATGGTGTTCTTAAAAGAGCCGCTTCTAGCATACCAGGATTAAGTAGCAATGTCAGTGCTCAGCCCTCTCACTCATGCCTATTCCTTCCCATTGTGAAGGAGAGTTTGAAAATGTTACCTGAAGAGGCTGTAATAACAACCAACCACGTAAACCCACTAACCAAAAAAAGAAAACACACAGAATTGTTATTCTAGGAAAGACTCATGATTTTTAACCAGGCCTATGACTCTCAAACGCTTGGGACTGCCTCTTAGATCTCCGAAGATCAGCCAGGAACAGGATAAGCAGCACGCCAAAAGGTAATACTGGATGGCAGCGAGCCAGGCTGCTTCCGGAAAGCAAGCAGGCTTCAAAGCAGTTCATCTAACGTACTGATAATTTGTTTGCTTTAATGCAAGGAAGACAAAAGTCTAAACGTTAGTTATAAAGATCTGAAGAGACTGGCTTAAGCCCCTTTCCAGGTATAAAAA
>NW_010576166.1:0-5680 GCF_000687285.1 Phaethon lepturus | reverse complement strand
CCTAGTGTTTCTGTGATTCTGTGATTCAAAGTATATTGAGTATCATATAAAACTGCTGATTAATATAGTTTACAAATATTTTTGTGCGTTATGAAGTTTGGGGGTAAGAACAACATGATTTAAAAAGAGGTAAAACCCTCCTTTTTATCACGTTTCTGGCAAGCCAAAATACAGTATTTAGCTATCTGTGAGCTGCTAAGCTATCTAGAAATGTAAAGCCTTACCTATTAGTTAAAAAAAATCAAAGTTTGTCTTGCGCATCAAAAAGCAGGTTTAAAAAATGTTAATAAAATCCATTTCTTACCAGCTATGACCAAGAGATCTTTAAACTTCAAAGAGAGTTATGTGTAGCAGAGAGGAGCATAAAGTTGATGGTAAAATACCTGAGGTGCTGAATCAAATGTTTGTTACCACTGGGCTACCTAGACCGTTCCCATTTGTGCAAAGCCTTTTCAAAGGGCTGTGCAGAATCAACTGAGTAGAAGCACATTCTTTCACTAGGTAATTTTTTATCAGGCTAACGTGACATCTGGATCTGTTTTCTAATGCTTTATAAAGACAATTAATGGATTACAAGTCCAGTAAGTGAGAAGGATCCGTCTGCAAGGTGGGGAAGAGCATGGTGTGGAAGGTGAATCCCACTCATTTCACCCTGGCTTTGGACAAGTGACAGAAGGATTCCTTGTGGTGTAACCAGAGTAAGGGTCAATGTGCATCTGTGTCCCCCAATTTATGGAGCTCTGAACAAGTCTGATCTGTTGAGAGGAAATGTGGGATTGGACTGCTAAGCAGGTGAAAAGACAGAAGCAGGAACCATATGCCTGTGTACCACAGTGGAAGTATTTTCATATAATAATTTCCAAGAGTGCAGGACATCTCTGAAGTTATCTTTATTTCTACAGAGTTAAGTGAAAGGACAAGTGAAAGTGTACCTGCATGGATAGATTGCTACACATGTATTAGCAATTAGTTTCCTTTTACCTCATAACTTTTTTGCCAGAGTGTCACCTCCTGCTGATGGCAGTGTGTGCTGGGTTGCTTTGAGAGAGGTTCCTTTTGCACGTATCATGTCTTCTTACAATGTGATTAGATTGACTTTGCTTTACTTTTTGGTCTCTTTAATGTTACAGATTCCATACTGCAGCATGTGTGTGAGATGTTTGTCTGAGGCTATTTTTAATGAGAAAAAGAACTCTGTTTCTCATGATGACATGGCCCATTGCAGTCATGATTGTTTTTATTGCAAACTATTAGAGCTTAAAGACCATTTATGGCTAAAACTGTTAGGTGACTGGAACTGTGTGGACAATAAAAGCATTATTGCTCCATCGGTGACTTTTTACTGATTGTTAACAGAACACTACTCTTTCATTTTCCCCCGAACACTTAAAGCATCCCTAATTATATCACTGCTCAAGCTACAACTGCTGCTTTCAACATCACATAAATCTTACACTAAATTAGTTTGTGGCTGAATTGTGAAAGGGATCAATAGATTCATTTGCACAGATTCCCCACTCTGTTACTGAGAACGTGTCTACACATGTGAAGGACAAGATTATCTGCCTTGATTCACAACCTCCCAGATGTCTTAGGAGCTGCAGTATACCTGGGATACAGGGAAAAAGGATGGGAGAATTAAATCAGTTGTTCTGTTTGATCTTGCTAGTCCTATGATTGCTAAAACTCCGGTGTGATGGAGTGAGATGCTACGTTGCCTCCAGAATTTTCACAAAAGCACTGTTAACTCCTTGGAGAGAACACCTTACAGTTTTCTACAGCAATGACGCGATACTCTCAAGTACCATAAACAGTCTGTTGCTGAACAAATGGTGGCTATGTCTGAAAGCTCTATTTTCATGCAAGGCAAGCTCCTTAAAAAATGAAGTCCCAGATGCAAGCACAAAAATCTGCTACCATTAATAGTATGTGCTTTTGCTGCATTATCTGGGACTGGTTCACACTGTTAGCAAGGAAAACTCCCATGAACTTCACTAAAGGGAATTTTTAG
This sequence comes from Phaethon lepturus, assembly GCF_000687285.1. NCBI lineage: Eukaryota > Metazoa > Chordata > Aves > Phaethontiformes > Phaethontidae > Phaethon > Phaethon lepturus. The sequence goes on along the minus strand of NW_010576166.1, from coordinate 3,669 downwards.
TGTGTGTGAATAAATTAGACTGTAGGACTGAGGCCTTAGATAGTACTTTTGCAGTAAAGAGATATTTTTCCCGTGTGTTATATAGACTGGTCCATATGACCCAAGTAGGTTTATTGTTTTCTGAGTGTCGCTCTGCCAATATAAAGCCATTGCTTATGCTACAAACCTGTCTCTGCTTTATCAGTGTGGTCAGACCTGTGTCAGCAGCACGCCTTTGTGTAGGGAGAATGTCTGCCAATACTATTCTGTCAGTATAGCTGAGGTGGATTTTCTTTTCTCAAGGTAACTTTTTCCATACTGGTGTTTTTATAGGTATGGAAAGGTAACGTTAACCAAAGGGCTTGCACCCTGGCATGCTGTTCCTGTCTTGGCAGAATCTGTTATTGCAGAGCTGGGCTTAGCAAACAGAAGAGGGAAAATGCTGAATAGAGGAATAGAGCTTTTAGCTTCTGAGAGGCACTGGGAGCCATCCCTTCATCCCTTCTTTGGTAGATTTAGCTCGACAAGAGGGTTGCTCTGTCTCAGGGCTCTGTTGAAAGGATTGTTTTACAAGATTACAGTTTATGTTTACAAGGATGATTTTATTTTGTGAGTCAGAGGGAAAAAAGATCAAGCTTCGGCACAAGCTTGTTGTGCTTGACAGCACTGTTAATTATACGTATTGTGCTCTAAAGCATAACTTCTGAGCTGACAGGCATCATTTTCGTGAATATGACTTTGGAAAGGACAGGCACTGTTCCTCACCCCATGCTTGTGTTGGCTTGGGAGAGTTGCAGAAACAGAAGCAACATTGAACAGATGGCTGAGAAGAAAGCTGACAGTCCAGGAGTCCTATCTATGTAAAGGTGTGTGATTTCTGATCAACTCTTGTGGGCCATGGGTGTTGCCTTGACACACAGTGTCAGGTAGCAAAGACTGCTCAAGGATCTCGCAAGCTTTTTGGAGGCCAGTTTTTGCATCACCAGGTCATGCTTATATGTGCTTGTACAGCAAATATTCCTCTGCTGGAGGTCATTTGCATAGAACAACTTGGCCTGATTTTGCTGGAGGTTGGCTAGGCTCAGAGAAATTGTTTCTTGTGTAAAAAAGATGGTATTGAAGAAGTGAAAATCCTCAGGAGGAAAAGGAGAACAGAGAAGGAAATGCAAAGAACACAGGCAGAAGAGAGACAAACTCTTTAAGCTAGGGAACAAATTTGGCATTGAAATTGCACATGGTAAAGAAAGTAGAAGCAGATAAGATTGAAGAGTGAAGAGATATGGGAGAGACAATGAGGAAGAACAGATCAAATCCCAAGAAAAGGAGATGAGGCAGGCATTGTGTTCCTGTGATATATATCTGTGCATATGGTGTTTTGCTCAGGTGTGGCTGTCCAGGCTCAGAACTTCTGTGGAGCTGAAGTTCTGTAACCTTTCATGGCCACCTTGCCTTCACAGCTCCCATGGCACTTGGCTGTCACGCCTCTCTACTCTCCCAGTTTCGGGATTTAGGAACGTAAATGGCAATGTACTCACAATCAAGCAGGTCATAATTACATTTCTTGCGTCAAAAACACATACAAAGAAAGCAGGAGCTAAAGAGATGGCACCTAAATCCTACTCAGTCGGAATCAGCCAAGAGAACATGGTATGAAAGATCTGGTGCTGCTGAGTAACATACTGAGCAGCCAGAAAGAGCAAGAGAGAGAGAGATCCTTTAGTTATCAACAGTCTCTTTCCATTTCCAAAATAAGTACTTGATGCTGTGACTCAGAGTTGTCTACAACCTAGTCCACAACATGAGCTAGGAGTGCCTGTTGTTGCCACGTGCAGAAATTTTACTTCTCTAATAAAGGAGTTTAGAGATCTTTCCTATAAAAATGTTTCAGGAATAAATATGTTACAGACATTTAAACAGTTAGACACTTTGGTTTTTTAATTTGAATTGTCCCTAGTTAGTCCTGCTATGAGAGAAAGCTGAGGGGAAAGCTATTTCTTTTTTTGTTGGTTTTGTTTAAAACCACAAATAAAATCATATAAACTAAGGCAATGAAGTGTTTTTTACAAAAGTAGCAAATTGCAACTGATGTAATCGCAATTATAACATAAGTAAAGATCTTGAATCGTGACGTAACCGTTTCTTAAAATAAACTGTCAACAGATTGCAGTAATTAACACCCCACTCTGCTGCTCAGCATCATCTGTGAGGGAAAATACAGAGGGAAACCTTATGGACAGATTCTGCCTAGGGACACTTGGAGTCCTGGTGACTCGATGGTAGTTGTACAAGTACATAACAGCTAAAAACTGCCCTTGAAGTTGGCATATGCAAAAATATTTGGCCTTGTCTATAGTAAGGTGATGGGGTTTACTTTGGAGCCTTTCAATGCTGTCTTCTAATGCTTTAGTTTTAATGCTGTCTCTAACATCTTCAAAAGTTGTGTTATATCAAAAAGAACAGGCACTAGAGTGTTTGTGTATGCTGGTACTGCAGAAAACAACAACTCCAGCTGGCTTTAAAAATACTAGTAAGATGACGCTTCCTGTCTCCCATCCCTGTTCTTTCTCCCTGAAATTACTTTGCTTCCTGCTGCAAACTAGATTCCATGCCATTCATAATAATAATAATAAAATGACACTAATTGCTATGTGTAGTGGATGTTCTCAATTGAGCCTGAGGAACTGAGTGTAGGCTGTATAAGACACCAAACATAGTGACTTCACAAATAGGGTAAATTAGAGTCAAGAAAATGTTGTATAACAGAGTATGAGTGGTAGCTTCTAGCCTTCATTTTCATTCACACCCACAATTTGAACTCTTTCACAGAAGGACTCTTACTGGGATGTAATCCTTTGGAGAAAATTCATCAAAACCATGCCATCCTTCTGATGTTAACCATAGCAGGAAATATCAAAATCAAAGTCTACTCAGTACAGTTTTTTCCTTAAGTGTCGAAGACATATTAAAAATATCTAGTGACACTTTAAAAGTCTTTTTTTAATACAGGTGTTAATATGCAACTGTGGATAATTAATCATTTATATGAAATTAGAGTGACTGTTTTCAAGGCATCTAAATGACTGGGGAGTCAAAATCTGAGTGTTCAAAAGTGACGCAGACACTTGGGATCTCACAGGGCTTGGCAGACTTTCCTCTGTATCTCAGAGTGGAGCATTGTGCCGGACCCTCAGTCTTCCTTGGGAGCTGGAGAAGCTTATCGAGGGCTACACAGCCTGGTGACTGAGCTCTTTGGCTTCACTGATGACAATTTGTGGTAATTGCAAAGCTGCTGTTGGTTTTTGAATTGATCCTCGCTTGAGATGGGGTCCCTGTGCTGGCTCCTGCACCCAGGCTAAGCGTGCCAACAGAGCACTTCTGTAGTGTTGCCCCCAGCGCCCAATATCAGCATATGGTTGGAAATGAGTTGTGTGTTGTGGAAACCTGTTATTAGGCGTTTTTTCAGAGTGCATCTCTTATAGATATGTATTCTAAAACTCATTTGAGTGGCAACCTTGCAGGGCTTTGCTATTTCTGAACATGCTGGAAATGAGGGGAAAAACCTGAACTCCAGGACACGCTATAGAAAGTTTTCACTTGCATTCCCGAAGAAAATGGGAGCTGTGCAGCAGCAGCGGTGCAAAGCTACTGCGACTGCAGGCTGGGCGCGGAGCGGCCGGGGCTTCCCTGCCG
>NW_010576165.1:0-5590 GCF_000687285.1 Phaethon lepturus | reverse complement strand
GGCGCGTCCAGAGGGCGGCAGTAGGAGATGAACATAACACTGAAACTGTAAAATGATGTAATTTCCTTTGGCTCCTTCTTACGCCAAGAGTAGGAGTCTAAGCCAGGCCCTGGCCCCACTACACAAATAAATACACTTCGCTGGAAAAGAACATTTGAGGTTTGTTACTGCCCCCCTTCCACCGTGGATAACACAACCCCACAGTCCTCACCCTCCCCGTTCTTCTTGCAGCAACCCATTGCAAATTAATTTCACCGCGTGCCCTGCGCCCCTCCAGTTCCGCTCTAAACCCGCGCTGCTCCCAGGGAAGAGAAGAGGCTGAACCAGTAACCTGGCTGTAGCCAGTAACCCTGCACCCGGCCCTTACCTGCAAGCCCAGAGGTGCTCCCCTGACAAGCAGAATCCAGCCCCATTCAGGGAGATCCAGATGATGGTTCAAGCCAATTGCTCAGCTGTAGCTAGGACTCTCTGAGGGGTGCTCTGTGGCTTTGTTTTTAAGATTTGGTGAACATTTCCAGCCATTACTGAATCCTTTGGAACCTGCAGGTGATCCATACCTTGAAAAAAATACTTAAAAAAAAACTAATTCCATTGTCTGAAAGACAACTACTCTTAAAATATACTTTTCGCTGCATTTCAGTTAAAGGACAAAAAAAGAGAACAGTGACGTCACTGACATATCGATTTCATATTCTTGAATAAAAGATGCAAGTCATGAAAGTTGGAGGCACTTGGATTTATTAGACAGTCATACACAGCCAAATCTTAGAAGTGAATCTCCATCAGAGACTCTCATAACTACTGGTGTCACAAAAGGCCATCACAGCAGGATGTGCAAAGAAAGTTAATATTAGGAGGTTGATGGTGTTAAGGTTTAATAGAACATGTATAGATACTACCAACACTGACATCAATGGAGGTGCACCTGGGAGCACTGGCATAGCAAGTCAGCTGATTCTGATTTGGTCACTACTCAAAACATTTATTTCACCATCTTGTGACTTGCTTTTTCTGGGACATCACTGAGCTTCAAAAGCTGCTTAATCTACTCCCCTTCCTCCTCGTCTCCAGTTTTTCCGTAACTAGTGCTGCTTTCTTTGGAAGAAGCTTCTTGGTTCTGGTTAGATGGGAGCTCTTCTTTCTTGGCAAAGGTGGTGCTGGTGTAGTTCTAGAAATGTGTGCAACCTTCTCTTCCTGCTTTGGCTTGTGAGGTTTAGCCTCAGCTTTCATTTTCTGTCTCTTTTTACCAGATGGAACTGGTTTCACTGTTGATGCTTTTATTTTTGTGGATGGGGTCTTTTTAGCTTTCTTAGAAGAAACTGTTGGGATGGTTGCAGTGGGGGTAAAAGATTTTTTCAGAGGCTTCGTTGTTGAAGGTTCATTAAGCAGCTCAAGGACAGTCTCTGAGAAAAGTAATTAACATGGTTCAGCATCCCTGCTTTTAAGGCAAAAGGCTAACTCAGACATATGACGGATATAAACCCTTATTAGAGCTACAGTTAAGGAAAACAGCTGACATTCTGAAAGAAGAAATACACACTATATAAACGTCTTTTCTTCCATCAAGAGAGCCTTGGGTTTCTTGGAAATAAAATTTAATTTTAGAAATGAGAATGTTTGTTTAAGGAAAATAAGTCCAGACAGAATACGATGAAACCTTGCACGCTTTTTTGGCAGACTTACGATATGAATTTTTCACATTACACTAGTATCTGGAATCCCAGAAAAGATAACCCCAACTTGCTAAACACTGTTTCTACTCAATAAGAAGATGTAACCCTGTCCTAGTTGCATGGGATGTAGGACAGAAAAAAGCCAGGAGAAAGATTGACTCCCACAGATTTACAGAGAGGGCATAATTTGACTCAAGGAGCTTGCCACAGAGCCAGGGACAGGCTCTCAGAACTTCCCAGACCAAATCCAATGCCTGAATCAAAGCCATCAGTTCCCTTGTGATGCCCGTTTACACTACTAACTTGGCAACACTTAGAAAAAAATCAGAGAGTGGGATTAGGAAAAGGCGTGGCATCTAACAGATGACAGAAGTACACATTAAATGTGATAACCTAACTTCAAGATTGCTCCTGCTCAGTGCTTTGTTTTTTAAGACTGCTAAAGATTTCAATCACATGCCTGTAAGATGGTTATATGATTTGCTTCTCAATAAAATCAAAGCTGAACAACTTACTTGCACGTGGAACAAATGGTATCCGTTTACTCTTTGTTTTCACTGGAATAGGCTTGTATTTACACTTCCCTGGTGGAGCTCTCCTTAAAAAACAGAAAGCCATATGCAGATATCTGAGAGACTGTTAAAGGAAGTTTATTTATTCCAGAGGCAGACATCAGTCCCCCATTGTCATTTGCTTCTGCTGGAGGAGGCATGAAAGCATTTCAGGCACCTGGAGTGCAACGTCGGTGGAATTTAAGAGCCTAACTCAAGGCTGCAAGCCATAAAATCCCTGTCTGAATAGCAATAGCAGCTGGAAGGCTGCAGTTTCTCTTCTACAACCCTTGTGGTCAACTTTCTACCATCAGGCAGTCTGGACTGTCTTTATCCAACATCAATAGCTGGTTTGTGTGTGGGATGCTGGCCTGCCTGCATGAACTTGTAGCCCACCACAGAATTCAAAAGGTGCTTAATTAGGTACATTCAGCTACACGTCCAGCTGCTGGAGGCACAGGAAAACACTGTTTCTAGAAGCTTGGTGGATGCATTGGTTGAACTTCAGACTATCAATCACTTTGGGTTCTCCTCACCAATACTTGAAGCAGAGGAGTCTCATTCATGCACATAAGGCTTGTCAGTGACACCCTTGCCCATGTTGCAGCATAAGGCTTGCTGTACATGCAGCAGAATATTCCCACACAGCCCCACGAAGGTTAGTGTGACCTTCAAAGGGTGCTGCTTCTGACAAAACATAGTGCTGCGGCAAGAAGGGGGAGAAAGGAAAGGAACAGGCAAGGAGAGAAGAAGCAACAACTGCAAAGAAAACGTATCTGCATTCCTCTCCTGCCCTTCCCCAAGAGCTCCCCACAGTACAAAAGCATCCAAAAAAAGCACATTTTCCCTGAGGTAAAGCTGTCACATGTTAAATGACAGGAAGGGGGGTACAAAGAAGAGCAACAGACCTATGTTTTCTGTTACACACCAAGGGAACTGCTGCAGGACAAATAAGAACAGGCTCTTCCAATTTGGCATGCTTGACAGAGCAGAGCAAATCATGACCTAAGGCATCACATTTTCTTGTGATTAGCGTTCTCCTTCAGACAGGCGCAACAGCCAAGTGCTTCCTCCAAACCATTTCGATTAAAAAAAAAAAAGGTTACTAAAGCAGGGTTGTTGGCATTGCTTGTGGTTTTTTTGGGAGGGTTGGTGTGGTTCCCCCCTACCTCTAATTTTTAAAGCACCTTCTAACACCTCTTCGCTCCTGACTGAGGGGATTTGGTGCCAATCCAGGCAGAATCACACCAGCCACTCTGCTGTCTCAGAGCACTAGAACAGCAAGCTGAAGTGGGGACACAGGGCACTGCTGCCATCAGTTTTCCCGGGAGGTTCCTAGGGAAGTTTGACTTGCCATCAGGTAGATGGCAGTGGCCCTGCCAACGCTCTGAAGGAGGCATCTGTGTGGCTCGCTGCCCTTGCCAGCGTGTTTGCTGCAGTGCGGGCAGGAAGCAGGGAGTGTCTGGGCTGGACAAACTGGGACTGCGCTCATCAGAGGCGTCAGAGGAGCCACTTATCGCAGCCTCCGCTCACAGTGAGATGGAAATGGAAGAATGCTATAAACAGCATGACAATGCAAAGGATGAAGGAAAAATCTACTCTCTTGATACAGTCAGGAGGAGGCCTGAGTACAATCCAGGATCAGGAGGGGTTCACACTTGTCTGCTCCAGGGCCAAGAAAGCTCAGCCTCCAGAGGGGCAGTCAGTGCTTTGCACACCCTGGACAAGCTTGCAAAGTGCTTAAGCAGACAGACAAGGGCAAAGCTGAGCAGAGAGCAGCATCCAGGCTAAGGTAAACAAGAGGAACCAGAAAATACAAAAATAAATTCCAGAGAGCTAAAAGGAATAAATGCCTGGTCCTGCTCTAGAAGTGATGGATGTGAAGCTCCAAAAGCACAGGGATGAGCTGGCTTCTCTCCAGAAAGCCCTTCTGAGCAGTGAAACCATCACACTCCTGGCAGGGGCTTGCTGCCCCCCATGGAGTCATCCATGGTGCATTACTGCATACCAGTCCTCAGGCAGGGAGTCCCTCCTCAGCTTTCCTCCTGGAAACACTCCCACAGGCAGCCTGTGAAACAAAAAGCTGCATTTCTCCCTTTACAGTGGGAAAGGAGAGAGGATTTATCATCCTGATAGTCTTCATGGCGCATTAAGGAGTGGCATAGGGACTGCATGGCTTTTTTTTGTGAAATAGAGCATGCTCAAGCTCTTGATGTTTATGCTAGCTGACAAATATTTTTTTTTTTTTTTAGTTGGAAGTGTTACATTTTGGTCAGCCACAGTTAATGTGGTTCAAAAGCTTCCTGGCAGACAATAAACTGTTAAAGGCAGGAGTCTCCTGAAGTATTTACAGCAAGTAAAAGACTCAAGTTCATATTCCCATCACCTTAGTACAGAGCTTGAATTAACTACCTAGGTTTGGATTTAACTTCCTAAGAAAACATAACTTGTTTTCTTCATTTTGTTAGTGTCTGAGATCTTGGGAACAGCACAGACACATTAGTACTGTATCTACTTTACAGGGTGATTTCAAACACATTTAATGCTTTTTAGCAAGATCCAAAAGCTTGGGAGGGGAAAAAATTACATAAACATGATTATTGTAAAAACAGACTTAACAAGGATAACTGCTTAATGGGGAAAAAACATTTTGCTTGTAAAAGCTCAGGTTCAGGCTCCAATTATTATTTGAACACTGCATGAACCACCAGGCTTCACTCTTATTTGTGAGGGAAACTAAACTGTGGACTGCATTTATTTATATGAAAGTGCATTGCAGATAGTTGATGTCATGTCCTTAAAGGACAAGGGCTGTCATTTTTAAAACACCACTATGCTATACTTCAGATACGCAACGAAAGAAACATTATTTTGATCCTTACTGTCCTAGACCTTTAAGGTATATGAACTCTGTCTATTTATGGATGCACAGATATGATGAGTGAGGAATAAATTAAACTGGTTCAAGTTGCACCGGTTGTACAGTTGACGAACAATAACCAAGGACTGGATGTGGAGGTCAGTGAGATCATGTCTCAGTAGTACTTAGCATTCTTTCTACTGTGATAGCTGGAGAATGTATGGTGATTATAGAAGCATTTGGCATGGAAAAACATGTTTAATTACTAACCTTGCAGGATCAATAAACTTGTAGAGCGATCCATGTGGTGCATAGGCACTGGGATAAGAAGTAGACATAAAATACAGCTCACCTAAATGGAAGTGAAAAAAGAAAACCAGTTTCAGATTCAAGAGCCCAACCTGAATCCCAGTTCTCCATTTCCCTCTCTTTCCTGGCTCTTCATTAATTCACATGGTCAGAAAACCCCTTCAGTCACTCAGAATCACAGAATCACAGAAACACTA
>NW_010576164.1:0-5732 GCF_000687285.1 Phaethon lepturus | reverse complement strand
CTCTCGCCCCATCCCACACCGCACCTGCCTTGCTTTTCTGCTTCTTAAGTGCTGGTTTTTCTGCCTTTCTTTTTAGAGACAGAAAATAAAGGACAAAGGACCTGGTTTCCTTCTGGCCCTTGAACACAAGAGCCCTTGGAGAGGCCCTATTTTAAGAAAGGAGAGCCTTCTCCCCGCTGGAGAAGCGGCTCAGCAAGGGCAGGCTCAGCGCCGTGCCCTCCAGTCGGGCACTTGAGGCACCTGCTAGGAGCCACTTCAGCCGCCAAATGCTCATCCGGCAGCGGCAGAAATCAACGTCTGCAAGTCGTGCTCCGGCAGGAGTCATGGGGAAGGCGGGGAGATTCGTGTCCTGGGCGGAAGCCCCCGCCGCACAGCCCCTGCACTGGCTCACTGCTCGGGCGGCAGCAATGCCACCTTCTCCCGGAGTGGGCACCCCATGGGCGATGGGCAAGGGCCCCTGCCGGGGGGCTCAGATCCCCTCCGAGGCTGAACATCTCACACTTTCAATCCACGGGGCTGAAGAAGCAGGAGGTTCCCGTGAGAAGGGCTGCCCAGGCTCCCCTCGCTGAGGGCAGCCATTTTTTTTTGGTATGAAAAATCCTGGAGCTGATTTTGTGTCAGATGCAGAAGGCAGGGCAGGATCCCGCAGAGGCCATTGGGCCCATCTCTGTGCTTAGCCACGGGCTTTTGCTCCGGGGACACGTCTCACCTTGGAAGGCCCCGGTGTGTCCGCTCAAGCCCTGCCTGGCAGGTCATATCCTGCATTTTGAGTCTCCACTTGGGAAGGTCCTTCTTGACATCTATTCTGAATTTAATTCTCCTCTACTTACCTTTTATAGCCCTTGCTCCTCTCCCCTTGGTGGGGCTGAGTGCAGTGGCTCAGGATTATATTATCCATATCGCTTTTATGCATTTCATTTAAATTTTCTCATAATGAGCTTCAGTTTTCCCTTTCTCCTGGCTATCTTCAGCACTGGATATTCTAGTGCTGGGTTAAGCATCTTTATCCTGACTTCTCCTTTCCATATGGTTATTTTCTAATGGTGTAAGCGAACTTTATCACAGTTAGCAAATAACATGCTAAAGGAGAGCTTGAGCACATAAGCGTTCTTGATCCACTGCAGATCCACCCTGGAAAAGACCTTGGACCCAAGTGATGTTCCTCTCATCCCCAACTGCATCCAGCAAGCTGGCAGGAGAGCAGACTTCTCCTCCAGGTTCATCTCAGTGATGCCCAAACTGCTCCTGAAAAGCTGCAAACCTCCCTCCAAATCAGCTTTATGTTGCTCTCATATATGTGTTGGAGAATCTGCTTTAAGTTCCTCCTTGCTAAAACCATGCAAGTCCATGGCAAGCACATTTTGAAAGCTGGTACCTGTTCCAAGCACTAACGGCTGCTACGGGAAACAGTCAGAAATGCAAGGCTGAAGGCTAAGATGTTCAAAGCTGCCTTAATTATTAGAGCGTGAGCTTCCAAATCCCTCAAAAGTGCAGCAAATGTTGGCCTTAAAATTCATGGTGTGCTCAGAGAGGTGGGAGCCAGGGAGTTTTGGGGACATCTTGACTGCAGTCTGCCTGTCTGGCTCCGCCAGACTTGGAATCAGTCCGATTCATTGCAGCAGCTCTGAATTCAGAGCAGAGGGAGCAGACAAGGCTCACTGCCTATTCCAGCCAGAAAGACTGCAACAACAGTTGCAGTTCTCATTTTTTTAAAAATAAAGTTACTTCAGTAGATGGCCAGGAATAGACCCTCTGTCTCCTCATCCCCAAACTGAGCCCAGCTGATAATTAAGCACAAATTACCAGGGCTGCTTTGGGAAAACAGTGCTAGAACTAAAGCAGCCTGATGTGGTTTTGGGCAAGGCTTTGCCTGGAGAATCAGGGTCCTCACCAACCACCAAAGCTCAGAGTGGGGAGCAGGGACTGTTCAGTCCCTACAAAGTGCATCAAGGGCTTTTTCATCTCAACCACTAATGGTCCTGCCAGTTGGGCAACCTGCCCCAGAGACAGGCAAAGGATTCAGGTTATGCTTGGGGAAAAGCACGTTCCCATGCAAACCAAATCTCTGGATACGTTGGTGCAACTGTTTGCAGTGTGGAATGCATGATGCTCACATGCCTCCTTGCTTCACACTCTGTTCCAGTATTTATCCTCCCAGCAAGCCGTCACTGCCTCATCTGCCAGGACTGTGCTTCAACTTCAACATCAGCAATTTCCCCTGCCACAGGCGATCAGTGAAATTATCCACCTGATTTAAGGGCAGGGGAGTTAAAAGAGTGTTAGGCTCTGGGAAATAATTCCAACAGCTTGGTTGCTTTTGGAGGCACCTCTCCAGGCTGCAGATGAACTCGGCCGCTCCTTCCACTTTGCATCAGGCTGGAGGAGCGACCACTGGTGACGGCTCCGCATTCCAAGCAAAAGCCTGAGCATCCTCCACCAGCATCCAGCTTCAGCTGCCTTCTCCTGCCCCACGCTGATGGTCTCTCTTTGTCCAAAGTAAATGCAGGCAGATTTCCCCATTGATCGCAGGGATTTTGCTTGCTCAGGTGGATCCACTGAGAATATCAGCATTTTTATTTTATTTATTTTTCTGCTAAAAATGTGCATAGGTCCGTGCTACGCAGATAAACCCCCAGGTCAGTCACACCACAGATAACTCCCTTCCTTGCTTCCCAGCCAGGGAACAAGGATTCATGGGTGTTGGTGCTGTCTCTCCACCCCTAGGAGGGATGGGGAGAGGGTGGAAGTCCTCCTGCAGTGCCAGGGCTTGCAATTTATTTTTAAAAGCCTGTAATCATCATCACTTCTGTGAGCTATTCAAGCATTTGCATTGTTTCATAGCACTCGAGTGCTGGCTGGAAGCAGCCGCATGTTTCGGGGGAGCCCAGCAGGATTGCTGCGGGGGGCCGTGCCGGCAGGGGAGGGCTGTGCTCCTGCCCACAGGTGAGCGGGTTCCTGGGCATTGCCTTTTATCGGGAAAGAAAAAGGGGGAAAAAAACTCCAACAAATCAATTCTGTTCACATGAGATTTGAACTAGAAGGATAAAGAAATGCTGTGGAAAAAAAAGTCCTGTTGTGACACAGCCATGGCTGAGATTCATTCGTGTTGAAATATTTTTTTTTTTTTCTTTTCTCCTCCTGGTTAAAAATGAGTTTTGCAGAAAAGAGAAAGCATAACCCAGCATACAAACATCTATCCAAAAAGGATACCCACCCAAAGGATAAGTGGAGGAGTTGGCTTTCCCTATGGGTGCAGCCATCTGACACAGGGCACAGTGCGGACACGGAGACCTGGACCCGAGCTTCCCACGCCATCCCCCACAGGGGCAACATGTACCTGCAGCATCTGTGAACCCGAGGAAAAAAACTGACAGGCTCTCGCGTGGTATTTTGGTTCCCATTTCTCCCTTGCTGTTAGAGGCAGATATGCCATCCCTCTGGCAGTATTTTCTCCCTCTAACTCGTGCCATTAGGCTGGCACAGCAGCTGGGGGCACAGAAAGCCAGGTCTTGTCTCACTCATGCCCCCCATGAGGAGAAGGGGGATCCCATAACCATTCACGTCTCTTGCAGGGGGCAAAGGACCCACCACTTTCCATTACCCACGCCTGCAGGAGTCCCAAGGTCAGAATCCGGCCCTTCACAGGAGTCAGTCCTTTCCCCGAGGAGCTGCAGCCAGAGGAGACCAGAAGGCAGGACAGCACCGACTCCCTACGTCTTTGCCATCTCATTTTCATGCTGTCATGCCATCTGCGGGCTTTATCCCAGGAACTCCTGTCACATCCACTCCCGTTAGCATTTTGCAATGCTCTCTTGCCCTCTCCCAGCATCTGCTGACCAAGTCCCTCCGGTCACCCCTGCCCCGCATCCTACACCCAAAGCTTCATCGTGCCGCTACCCACTTTTGCTGCACTCTGCCCTGAGAGTCTCAACGCATGAGCCGCAAACCAGGCAGCCCAGCTTGCTAGCGAAAAGAGCTTCCAAACGGGGATTGAGCTGCTGTTAATTCATCCTACACTTCTTTGAAAAGATGCCTGGGGAAGGTACACCATTTCCCTTTGCTGTTAGAGGCTTAACAGCCACCGGCTTTCTTCTTTCTCAGAGACGTAAATCCATGTTTATTTTGCATGTACCCAATTAACCGCCAAGGCATTGCATCCAACAGGCTAAAATCAGAGCTCTGTCTCTACCAAAACACTTCAGGAGAAAGAGGAGAGGGAGAAATGCGGGACCTTTAATAGAAGAAACACATTACCCCGAGGCAGCTCATGGGGTATAAATGATTTTACTTTATAACCCCAACAGGATTCACGCTGTCTGAAAGTGGGAAGGAAAGACCTGGAGCATCCATTTCCAGTGTGACCACTGAGGAACAAGCCAGACTTCAATTCCTATGAGGCTCTTCAGAGGGTTTGATCACTCAGGATGCTCTCGAATGCAAAATACTGATCTACCTGCAGCAGCGGCCATATTCTGTTCCCAGTTAAAACTTGTGCAACTCTGATGAAGTCAATTTATGAGGCAAACATTTAATTTAGCAAGCAGGCTCACAATCCTAAATTTAAACATATGTCAAGCCAGCTAGTAGCTTTGTTTTAATTAACTCTCAAACTTTGTGTCTGTCATTTCTTGATATAAATGAGGATGTTCTGCCAAGGGCAGACTGTAATCCTATGTGCATACCTACAAAACCGCCTGCTATTTCACAACTACTTTTCAAAGAGCTCTTGCAGAGGCAAGGGGATGTGGATGTTATTATAAGGGTCCATACGGCACTACGATGGCACTGCAGTATTAAATCAGAGGTATTGTGGCATTCCAGCCTAGATTCTCCCAGTACCAGGTAACGTATATGTAGTTTTATTGTTGTACAATTTTAGTGGCTATGCATTATTCAACAGTGGCCAAAGTCTCTGCGCTGCTGGAGGTGATTCAGTGATGATAAAGGGAATACATTTTGCTCTAGAGGCAGGAGCAAAGGGATTTCACCGGTCGGTATCTTCTCCACCCACGGAGGAACAATGGAAGCATTAACATTTCTAGTAAAGAAATCAGCTGGTGACAAATTGATAATTAAAATGAAAGTACAAGCTGCCTTAACATGTAGTTAGACTTAGGAACTGTAACCTGCTCTCTAAATTAAATGCTTTCCTTGGTAATTTTGGCTCTCGCAGCAGGCACTGAAATCTGCTGGAAGATGCCATCTAGTGGGTTATGGAAGTTTATTTAAGTTTAAATCCCCTTGCTGGTGTGGGGCAAGGGTGGCAACAACTGCAAATGCTGGGGTTTGTAATGGTTTTTGTAGATGTTCTGTTGCTTGTTGTTCTAGGAAATAAAAATTTCCCTATGAGGGTTTACATTGGAAGGGACCTAATATTTATTTTGCCAGTCGCCCAAACAGGGCACTGGATTGTCACAGCTTCGCTGTGGACATTAGCCGAGCAGCACGGCTGTTATGCTGGCAGGGCGTCTTCCTCATCACGAGGCCTGTTCGTTCTTCGTTTAAGAAATGAATCCACTCCTCATTTTTGGAAAAGCTGTACTGCCGTTTTTTTCTTCTTAAAAAAAACAAACCACCATCCCGTGCCGATGAGTTATGTCGTTTATGGTACAGTAGAAGCCACTTAATCGGTACCCAAACAAACAGCATTCCTTCTTAGTGGGAGCCGCAGCTGCGGAATTGATTTGGAGAGATGGGGGTAAGGCCGGGTGAGGCCACCGGCGGCATCTCCA
>NW_010576163.1:0-5683 GCF_000687285.1 Phaethon lepturus | reverse complement strand
AACAGGTTGCCCAGAAAGGTTGTGGAGTCTCCTTTCTTGGTGATACTCAAGGACATGATCTAAGTAACCCTCTCTAATCGACCCTGCTTTGAGTCCAGAGGGCTGGACTAGACCATCTTCAGAGGCCCCTTTCAACCTCAACTATTCTATGTGAACTTTTGGTATATTTTAGCATGGCCTTACACACTTTTCCATGAGACCAGGGAGCGGAGGCTAGCTTTGATGCAGTAAATGGTTAATTTTAGAATCATCCTTCCCCTCTGTCAGGTCCTGTGAGCAAAGTTAAGGGAACTAGCAGAGGACCTGATGCATTCTGATTCATCTTTTACACACACATAATCTTATCTCTGTTCTAGCTGGGCTCTTCACTGCCTCACCTGTTGAGCTGCTCGAATCATTCTGCGAGCCTCCTCTTTAATGCTGGGATTGTCCGGGGGTGGTGGTTGCACAAGGGTTGTCACCTCTGTTCCCCTGAACCCAAAGACCATTGGCCAGCCCAGGTCAAGCTCAGGAACAGCGAGATCTGAGTTCATGGGCCAGTAAGTCCCAGAGGATCCATCCATGTCATTGTCACCTGTGGTGTCTGTGCTACCTTCCTGATTAGCATACTGTGGTTTCTGGAGATTCTGTATGATGTGATCCACTTCTGAGTTGCAAAGAAAATCAGGGGCTGCTTCATCTGCCAGGAAGCGTTGGTAACTGTCTTTGCCCTCTTCAGTAAGCACATCCAGAGCTAAGCGGTAATATTCCTTATAATGGGGGGGAAGATAGTTAGGATCAAGGGGATTGTCCCCCTGTGAGGAGCTTTGAGATCGACGAGCCATGAGGGGAGGGAGAGCTGTAAGAAAAGAATAACCAACAATGAGAGCAGTTTCACTCCAGTGACACATCCATTCTCATAAATGGTGAAAGTTGTGTGTTCATGATGGCAAAATCAAAAGGGAAGAGATTTAAAGCACACAGAGTAATGTTGAAGAAAGTTCATTCCGAATGGATAGGGAGCCTTGAATTAGGCAAAGGCGGTAATCACTTAAGCATTACTTTATCACAGTTTTTGGGCAAAATAAGGAACAAATGAAAACGGGCAGCAAGAATGATGCATCCAACAGAATGCCCAACTTTCTTTTTTAGGTTGCCCACTGCTAAGCTTAAATTTGTGTTTTGTTTTAAAACCTCCTCCCTGTCCCCCTCGCCACCCCAAGAACCATGCTGCTGATTATTATCTGGATTCCATTAAAACTCATTTCCAAATGCTACAAAAATTATTTACTGTATGTAATATGGTACTAAACCAAAAAGCATATGCATGTATACAAATGCACCCTCTGAATCCTTATAAATTGAGTGTTAGAATCACCTCAGCATATAAATAGAAGCAGGGTATGGGTGGAATGCAGGCAAGTATAAGGGTATCCTGATGTTGTAACATGGTCAGAAGTCAGACAAGTCTTCATGAAATCCATGAAGAAATAAAAAACAAGGGACGTGATTGCTTCTTCAATCTCTTGATGTTGGGAAAAATCTGAGCTGAAGGGACTCATATTCAATATTTGACAATTATCTGTAGGGGGTCTATTATTTGAGACTAAAGACAAATTTGATTTTAACCAATTTTTGGAAGAAAAGTTTGTTGTGCCACAAATACAACTCAATAAATACTGTCCTACTGATCTGCAAAGAACTCCAAAGCATTTTGGCTTCCCTTCAATTAATGTCAATGCTCGGATATACTTTTCCTAGGGCTCCAGCACTGACATGCCAAGAGAGGCTTCCTCATAATCAAAAAAAAGAGCATGGCTGTCCTTGACCACTCATGCAAAGTTAATAGGAAGTGTGAATATAGAGGGTGAAAGTGGCTGCTATTGTCATTGCCATCTGACACTTCTGCTCCCAAAATGGAAGGGATTGCCATGGATGTGGGAGGAAGAATAAAAGACTTCAGGCCCATACTGTCACTCTCGTTAATAGCTGTTAAGTATAAAGCTAGAATAGTTTCAAGATAGAGCCTCAGTGGACTTTCTTATCTGACTACCTGCATAGCACAGATCAGGGTTATGTTACTCGTGCCTTCAACTCCCACAAGTTACTCCTGTTTCAAACTATAACTCCTAGTAGAGCTGCATGATACAACAGGAAAAAATACGGTCTTAATATAAAGATAGCAACTGAATCTAGCAGGTCCCTGTATGAAGTATTCCAATAGATAATTGTCTTTACAGTCTAAACATGTAGCCTTATTTGTAGTCTGAATTGTATAGATTTATCTTCCCACTCTAATTCTCATTCTGTCTTCTTTCTCTTAAAATAAAGAGCAGTCTACTGTATACCTCCATTTTGGTGTGCTCAAGTCACCTATGTACCTGCTCTTAACTATTTTAGTAGTGTCTTTAACCTTTCATTTTAAGGAAATGCTCACAGAGTCCCATTCATTCTTGGATATGAGACCAACATATTCAACATATTCAGACATAAGTCATAAAGTGGATGAATGGTCATGCAGACAGCAAACTGCTCATAATGCTAGCTTGCTTAGAACAGTATTGATAAGAGCCAACTACAAAAACAAAAAATGAAGAAGAAGCCGAAGAACCTTATGATACTGACTGGACAATCAAAATGGCAGCGGGAATATAATGTTGATAAATATAAAGTGGTGAAACAACCTTAATTTTATATTTTATTAATATAATTATTTCAATACTGTTATAAATCAAAAAGAAGATGGACCTTTAAAGGAAAAGTGTCAGCTAATGCTAAGCATTATTAGGTAAGGAATAGAGAAAATAACACCACTACACAGATTCAGAGGGAGCTCCCAACTTGAATGTGCTGTGAATATGAAAGTCTCATTCCTCACATCTTGAAAAAGGCTGTTATAAATCTGAACTATGACTCTTTAGTCTACAGAAGGCATTTACAAATATGACCAGGGACAGCTGTAAATTTTCTTCTCCACTACAAGAACTAAAAGGGCATAAAATTGAACTAGCAGGTAGTGGGTTCAAATTGCACACCAGGAAAGACTTTTTCTCAATTGTACTTACTCTGCAGAACTCCTTCCCACAGGATGTTTTAGGATGGTTAGAGAAAGTATGTACAAAGAGGACAGGCACGCAACACCATCAGAACACTTCTCCACCATCCCACAATTTATGGCTGGAAAGGTAGGTCAGGAAACATAGGGGGAAGGCTAAGTGGGGTAGTTTTTACAATAAAAGGAGTAATTTTAGTTCCCTAAGGATCTGTGGTAGTCAATATGCTCATGAATAAGCAGGAAAAGTAGTACCAGTGAAGAAAGAAATAAATCTGATGCAAAAGCAAAGTGATCCTCACAATTTTCTCTAAGCCACTGGCCACAGGCAGAAAACAAGTATGGAGCTGGAGGGACGCCTGGTATGACTGAATATAGCGATCACAGGTGAAGTGGGACAGATGGTCCCAGGAAGGTCACTGGTCTGTGAGGGATGTTTGGAAGGGTACCTGTGCTTGTCACGTAACACGGAGAGACGCAGGCACTTGACTGTGCTGCCAGAACAAAAACAGTCTCTCAGGAGGGCGTTGCCGCCTCCCACCAGTGTTGGAGGGTGTCATTTCGCTGTGTGTGCACGAAGGTGTGCCAGCCTCAGCTGTGAGACGCACCAAGCGACTGCTCCCCTGGGCTCGCTGCGGGCTGGGCGGAGGCCGCGGCATGGCCGCAAGGCAAGCAGGAAGCAGGTTTGTCAGCACCCAGCCCGGAACATTTTTTGGACCATCAGCCTTCCCGCTGCTCAGGCCAGACTATCTTCCACCTGAGGCCGTGCTGAGGCGTCTCCAGCCTCCGAAGCCTCAGCAAAGCCACCAGTACTGACCACCGGGAACCAGGCCCGGGCGCGCTCAGCCACCCTGAGCGCAGCGGGAGCACAGGCCGGGGCGGGGCAGCCTCGTCTGCAAGCCTCACCTTTACCTGTGGAAACAGATCCTGAGGGCCACAGCAAACACCTGAACTGGATTGTGGCGAACACCGGAGCGTGAACAGACCTCTGTCTGACTAATAAGGCTGAAAATCTGCACCGTCACCCTCTTTGGCTCACAAGAAGAGAACTAAGGAGAGAGATGCTGTGACTTCTTTCAGCCAGCTCCTTCTTAGAAGTTAATGCTGAGAAAGCACTATCAAACCCAGCTTCGGAAGAACCTGCAGCCTGCTGAGTGTGCAACTCCTGTGTTTGCCCAAGCAATGTTCTAGTCATTGAGCCTCCTCATTCCTTCAGGTCATTTTAATTACTTCCAAAATAGATGCACAAATCTGAGAACTGTGAAATAAAACCAGAAATCATGTTTCTGCCACCATAAGCCTAAGTAACTCATGACCTGCAAGGATATAAGGACAAGTCTCTAACAAGTGGGCACAATAAATTTAACAGTAGATACAATAAGCATGTTTGACCATTACACTGCTCCCAAGGAAAGGCAGGAAAACTGTAAAAAAAATACCTTTTTCCCCCAAGAAGACCCTAGATTCCCCTCAACCTAAGTGTGAGGAAATCCTAGAGTTTGCTCACTTTTAAAGTATAGCTGTCGTGTACTTTCGATTCCCCTGAACAGGTCCTCATTTTTATTTTAGAAATTAAGATCAGAAAGAATCTGAAGATTTCATAGTTTTGTCTGGATTGTGTGACAACTTGTTTGCAGCAGCTATTACAATTCTGAGTAGGCAGCCTGCTGTGCATACATAGAACCCTGCACTGCGTTCACAGCAGTTCAATGCTCCCAGGCAGTGCTAGGGTAAAAGCACCAGTGCTACACAGAAAGTCTGTGCGTATGCAATGAGGTGAACACACTCAGGACACTTGTCACAGCTGCTTGGATAGTATAAGTGAGCAAGAGCAGAAATTTCAGCCACCTACATACACTGTACTTGCTGTGTATGCACTGGAGTATCTCCATAGAACCCTTGATAGAAGTAGATCAATCCTGGTTTGAAACAGCTTACATGATAACTAAGCAGGACTTTAATTTTAAAAATATCTTAAATATTCTGCAACTCTTAAGAGAAAACCAACTTACTGAATAGGATTCCAGAGAGTGAAAGCACTTAGTTCTTGGGAATTACACATTCAAAAAGATACGGTCCTGTTTGCACTTGTGATGCATCTGTTGGTAAGTCAGAAGTGTCTGCACCTTATGTTTGTGCATGCTGGGAAGCTGATGGTCTACTGATACAGATTTAGAGTCTGGGGAAAACAATTTCAAGAGTGACTGGCTGTGTCTACATCTGTAAGGAATAATTACCACAGCCTCTGGATCCAAATAAGAGTTGAAAGGTTGAAGTTTCTGCATATAAGGAGAAAAAGCTTGAGCAAATCAAGATCTCTGTATCTGTTACTTCAAACACATGGGCAGCTGTTTTCCTAGTCCAAAAGGACATTATATGGGCAGGGGGTTATTTATGGAAGCAGAGAGGTGTGCTACAATGTTCAGTTTTATTCCATATGGCAGTTTTCCTTAAAGCTACTCATCTAGAGTACTTTCTAGTTAGCAGCTATTAGCATTTAAACAGCTAGAAAAAACTTTAAATAATGGGTAAGGTGATGTGGTGTGTTTTGTGTGTTTTATTCATGCTACAGAATTTAATATCTTCATTGATGACATGGAGAGTGGGACTGAGTGCACCAGCAGCAAGTTTGCAGAGGACACCAAGTTGAGT
>NW_010576162.1:0-5519 GCF_000687285.1 Phaethon lepturus | reverse complement strand
CAACCTAGTGATTCTGTGATTCTGTGACATCTTCCAATGTCAGATGCTTCTGAGCGAAGAATTAAATGGATTCCAGTAATTCACTCAAACCAGCGTTCTGTTGTCTGATAAGGATATGACAAAGAAAGAACTAAGAAAGCAGAAAAAGCAGTTCAAAAAGGAAAACCCAGAGGTATTTAAATTGTGAGATGAAAACTTGAATTGAATTTTGGTTATATTACTATTTTTTTTAAATAATTTAACCAAATTCTAGGGAGGAGGATTTGCTGAGATTTGAAATACTACGTAAACTGTCTTCATAGAACTTGATAGGAAACTGCTTTGTTTAAAGGGGCTTAAGACTTGAAATTAAGCTTAAGTTTGCTTTATGATTGCACCACATGGAAAGTTTGAGTCACAATTTACTAATAACTTTTCTAATCAACTTGGTGCTATGAATAAAATTAGATAAATGGAAAGAAGTATAAAAGAATTCTGTAGGGGATTATACATATATCTTTTTATAACTAGTGTATAAAAAAGCCTTGTGCATTTAAGTAAAGATCTTCAGGAACCCACTGGGAAACCATTCTCAGGCTAAACATAACAAGATATGCAAGTTTTCATCAGCTTTTTCTTGTTTTACCCTAAAATAAATGTTGCCTTTCTTGTAAGAATATCTGACCCTTCAAAACTTGGGTTGCAAAGAGTTTTCTGACTGATAAACTGGCATGGATCATAGAATAGTTTGGCTTGTAAGGGACCTCAAAGGATAATGCAGTTGGTTGGAAGGTTTAGCTAGTTGATCAGTATAGCAGGTTAAATATTATGAATTA
This sequence comes from Phaethon lepturus, assembly GCF_000687285.1. NCBI lineage: Eukaryota > Metazoa > Chordata > Aves > Phaethontiformes > Phaethontidae > Phaethon > Phaethon lepturus. The sequence goes on along the minus strand of NW_010576162.1, from coordinate 4,704 downwards.
GATGTCTACAGAAATATATGCATTTTCTCTTGCCTTAGAATTTTTCTTTAACATTTATTAGCTCACCTGTCATAACATTAAATATTCATCTTAGTTTGAACTCCAATGCAGCCTTCTTGCTAATCATCACAGAAGAACAGTATTTATATGATAGGCATCATACTTATTGCACACTGATGCTTCCCTCAATATATTTCTCTTTTTTCCACTCACTACATTTGTATATCAAAAGCTAATCTGTGAAGGGTATTTAAAGCTCCTATAGGTAGCTCAAAGGAGTTGCTTTTTTTTCATTTTAGCATGACTTAGATCCATACATAAATATGGCTATATACTTATCTTAGGTACCTGTTAAAGAAAATCTGCTAGTTGTTATTTCCACGTACCATATCCACAGAGGATGCCAAAATATATTAAACATATTAATATTATTAATAAATATCTTTATAAGAAAATTGTGTATCTAGTGAATAACAGCTATGCCAAAACCAGCCACAATGAATCATTCTTCCTATGACAAAATAATGCATTTAACCTCTTGGGATAGTACCATGTATTTTAAAAACATATCTTCAGAGAGGCAGACTTACAAGCATAATTTATCCATATTTCTTTCTTACTGATAGAAATACCTCCTAGTAACTTGCTGACATGGTCATACTCCTCCAATTCTTATCTGTTACTGGTTTAGCCATGAAACGAATCTTACTGAATTTAGAAAATCTTCCATTATTGACTTTAGCCTTCTCCTTCCCTAGGGAATCCTTACAAGACAGACAAGCTATAAACAGTTATGCTGTCTTTTTTGACAAAAAGAGGTAGTCAAAATTGAAATTTATACAAGCTGTTTCTTTCAGGAAGAGAAACTGAGGATGGAGCAAGTTATTTCTGATACATTTATTTACAAAGAGCATAAAACTTCTGCTTTCTTTATAGCTTAAATCACAGCAGTTGATGAGGATATAAAGAATGCAAAAAAGAATCTATTATTTTATTTGTTTATAGAGCCAAATCTTTCAGCAGGCACTCTGCACTACTTGCTTCTTTGCACTATATTCTCAATGCTTCTTCTGTCACTGGCTTTTTTTCTATTCTTTTTCTGTATCTGTTCTGGTAGATCATTTACTTGTCTCTCATAGAGTTGCTCGTCTCCAATGCAATCATTCTCCAGTCAGTCTTGACAGGCAGAATCTACTGTAACTTTGAATATGACTTCATTTTGGCAAAAAGTCTATTATTTTAGTTTTTAATTTAAAAAAATTAGATCATATTACTTCTATCCTGAATGAAATGCAGATCTTATAAATCCTACTCATTTCAATTCAGTAACACCCAAATAATAATATCCCCTGCATTAGCTGCTACCTGTGAATCCAATGAATCCTAGATTTGTGAGAACTAAAAAGCTCAACACAAGACAGAAAGAGTTTAACAAACTTTATATCATCTACCCATAAATTATTAAGATATCAGCAAACTACTTCTGTGCCTTCTGTTTACACATCACCAATTCCACAGTATTTTACAGTCATTCCACTCCCTTTAGAATTTTTTCTCCCTAAGCATTTTGTTTTCAACTACTTGAGAGGAAGCTTCCATTAATGAATCTCTGGGTTAATGGCTTCTGTGAAATCTGTCTCACCCGCATCAATTAGAAAACATCATTACTATCAGAATACCTCCAGCACTGATTTTATGGGATAGTGTGCTGAAAATTTGACATTCTGATAGCCAAAATTTGATGAGGCAATATTGAATTTAGTCTTATGGTCACATTACCTCCTTTGTACTACTCCATGTATTGGGATCAATACTAAACAGGCTACCCTCTTAAAATGTATTCAGTCTAAAGCTCTACTGTAGAAAGAATTTCCTACCAGAAATTATGACATCTTTGAAAAGCTATCCATATGACCATTTACCACAGCCACAGAGACTACCACAGGTACGTCACAGAGACTGTCGCCACACTTTTGTCAAGAAAAATCATGTGATTCTCAGCAGGGTTCTATTACAGTCCAAACGGAAATTCCTATTCAGTATTTCGGAAACTCTGTAAAATCTGTTACTGTTTTCTTTAGCTTCACTGGAAGCTAAAGAAAGAAAAAAACTTCTTTCACTGGAAAGTCACCAAAAGGAATAGGCTATCTGATTAAGATTCCATTTCTATTGATCTTTTGACAGCTAGAAATACACCACACCAGTAAACCTGTCTACCATTTTACCACACTGGTTATGCAGGTACGGTATCCAATAAGTTTACTGGTCAGATGGATACCTCGAGGATATGCCACTTTTAAAATAATTTTCTAATCTTTTGATGCCAGGTTGCCACAATACAGTTTGCTATTGCGATAAAGCTAAGAAAACTTTCAGGTGTTTGGGAGTCTGTACTCACAAGGCTCATCCTAGATGATCCACAAATACCTGGAGGAGAGAGCTATCTCTGCACAGGCATATAAATTCCTCTGAGAGTTACTTGTGCTCTCCTAATGAGGACAGTGTCACAGATTAACACCCAAGTTTTGTGAAAAAACTTGCAAGACTGTATTTCCCTAAAACTGTGTGTGGTTGAACCATGGGACTAGCACAGTTGCTAGTTCTTCCAGCTGCCTGGTAAACTGTGTCTCAGGATTATTAAATCTGAGGAGTTATTACAAGGAAGTACAAAAATAATTACATTCAAGTACTTGAAATAAAAGTTCGAAATTGTTATAAACTCCAATGCCAGGAGCTTTTAATGGAGACAGTAGTTTATTTAGAGAATGTACATTTTCATTTGTAGTAATTCCCTAGTCTCACTAAAAGTTCTGTCCAATTCCTAAGTAAGTACAATTGGTGAAGTTACCACCTTTCACTGTTCTTTTAGGGTAACTTACAAAAAAATTCTGTGCTATTTACCTTTGAATGCCTAAAAAAGAATTAATTTAATGAAATCTGATTAAAATTTTATTAGTGTTTAAAATGTACCTTAAAATGTCACATTACACGTTCTGGCAGTTAAAGAGCTACTTCTAAAGGGGAAAAGAAATGGAGTAGAAAAAAAGTTTCCATTCTACAAATACATTTTCACATAATTTCTCTTGCCAGAAATCAGTTTATACAAGCACAGTCTTAGAAAACTCTTCATATCTACTACTGTCTAGGGAGTTGGCTGATGCTGCACCACACCGTTTTATTTTCTCAGTGGAAATCTTCCCTTCTGCACCCTTCTTATGTGTGCAAGGTAAATTATCTCTTTTTGACGCAACTCAGATTCCTTTGGGTCCAATTTCAGATTTGCAGACTTAAACTTATCACAGAATATTTACAAATGTTACTATCAGTTCTTATTTCAAAGTTTTAGTGGGGACCAGGATATCATCTAGGTTTAACTGTACAGGCTACACAATACCCTCTTCCATCAGTCTCTCAAATATGCATTGTCCAAGCCAAAAACATTAGGTGAAACTGCCAATGGCCTTGTCCGGCTGTGAAAGCCGTTTCTTCCAGTTTATCTCCACATGCCAGTACTCACCTCAAAGTTGTGTGTAGAAAATGAAATTAAATCTCTGTAACAACTGGAGTGTCATGTATTCATTGTAATGAATAAGATTTTTTTAAAAGGAATACATTGCTTTTTCCATTGTACTTCATTAAATTGCTGCTACCATCTCTTCTTCTTAAACAAAAGTATGTATGAGGCCCGAGGACTGACTGAAGCCTTGGATGTGCCTTGCTGATGATTTCTCAGTGACCCGTTCCTTATTTGTGGGGTGTCTGTTGACTGATGAGTTTCCCTTTGGTATTAACCCTGTGTTGGGCCAGTGTAATTCAATAAAGCTGTTGTTTTTGCTTTATTATGCAAAGATTAGCCCCTGCTTCCTGGAAATAAAGACTCTCAAACCAGAAGTCACAGACTGTTCTGCTGGCATGCTGCGCATTTACAGCAAGACTAGCTGAAATTCTCAGAGTTCACTTTCACCCTTCCCGTTTTCATATCAGCATCTGCTGGATTCACTAACTCATATTATGCAAGCACCACTTTCCTTTTTCATCTATTATTTGTTGCTTGTCAAAATAATCCATTTCTGTTTCATATCCATGGGTGATAAAGCAATTCTGGTAAAATTCAGCCAAGAAAACTGCACAATAGTTTGTTTTGTCAGACAATTAACACAGTACCAGCTACCTTAATTATTTCCCTCCACAAAGGCACAGCAAAGGCCCTAGAACCTTCACTCACTCAAGAACATGTCTTAGAAGAAATCTTCTTAATGTTTGACCTATAGGAAAAAACTCTGGAATTATACTACACAGTAATTAACTGTAATTTAGTACACTTAGGTTACTTAGACTTTCAGTTTAAGTTATAGAGGTCCTATATTCAAATCCAATTTTTCAACTATTTTTCGAAGTTGCCTTTTACTCAGTGGCCATAGTCAGTGGAGACAAATAAGTGGTTCAGTTTTTGGTATCCTCATTTATTGCCTTCAGTATTTTTGATGTGATAACTTCATATTTAAGCAGCATTTTACTTTTAATGTCTATTTCCTATATCATATTGCACAAAAAACTGATGAAAGTCCAATTCTTGTCACCTCTGTGTCCAGATAGCTTATAGTTACATACACGGAGTTTCAACAGCTTCAATAAATATGACAACCTTCTGATAATATTGAGCAACATTGAATCATGCATACATGCATTCCCCCAAAACACTCT
>NW_010576161.1:0-5551 GCF_000687285.1 Phaethon lepturus | reverse complement strand
TCCAACCCAAACTAGTCTATGATTCTATGATGTTATGATTTCAAGGCTGGTGTTTCCTTTGGATTAATTAAATGATGAAGAAAGGTGAAGGCTTTCCATATGCCAGCCATTACCATTAATTGCTTAGGAAACGTGACATTATTGCACTAATGCTGTTTAGTTGGATAACCCATGTGGATGATGTTTAATTGGATAACCCATCTGGATGACCCAACATAAAACTCAAGCGTGTGCGGGCTGTCGTGGCGCGGGATGGTTACAATTACTGTAAGCTGCACCAGAACTCTTAACAAAACACTGCACTCAGTATTTCCTTGTGATAAGAATCAAGGGAGTTTGCACCACAGAGAAAGATTAGATGGGAGAAGATGCCAAAATGTGGCATGGGGATTTGCCTTTTGACAGTTATAAAGTGAAACATTCTCCATCTAGTGAAAAAAAAAACTGTAGCCTGCAACCTGCCAAGGCGCAGGAGCACGGCACAACCCTCCTGAATGTGTGACGGATGCACAAACTGAGGGATGCCGCAAGAAATAACGGAGAGGAAGCCTGAAATGCTGTTGGGTGCATTTCTTTAATATAAATAAAGTTTTCCAAAACCTCAGTTTCATGATTCAGCATTTCTTTTGGCACTGAAATTATAGTAACAATTTAAAAGTAGGCTAAACAAGTCTGAGGGAATATGCTGGTAAGTTCAGGCCAGAGAGGGGGAAGTCCCTGGAATTAATAATAAAAAAACTAAGGCCCTCTCCACCTCCAATAATTGCAGTTTAATTCTTTTAATGAGGAATGTCTTAAAGCACTTTACAAACACATAGTAATTATGATATCCTCACAATACCTTCTGAGGAAGATATGATCATGCTTATTTTCTGGATGAATAAACCGACCCAGCTGCTTTAAAACACTTTGACCAAGGCCTGCTCCAAAAACAATGAAACACCAAAGAATACACTCTTTAACTTAATTATGAGACAGTAGCCATGTGTACGGAGGAAGAAACTAAACTGAAAATTACACATGGAGTAGATACTGTAGCCAACTCTTTTTTGCTTTCCTTTGTTTCAAAAGTCATAGGTTTTTGCTGCTCAACTTGAGATGATAGTGGAAACTGTGGGGGCTCAGCACTTTAAAAAAAATATGTCAGAAAGTTATCTCATAGCTTTTTTCAGTATTTTTATTTTTTTATTCTTTAAAAAACTACTTATATCATATACAAATCATTCTTATACCTAATTTGCATGGCCTCAGTAAGTCAATGACCGCCAGGCAGCCAGGGGACCAGAACTGCATTTCTTGTGCCTGTCTGTCAAGTCTCAACTTAAATTTTGAATGCCTGTGCTGTTTCTTAGGACCCAATCCTGTATTCCTTCAGGATTAGGTTTTCCTAGAAGGGTCAGTGACTGAAGCAACTCCTGCTGCAAGGGAAATGGGTTACCGGACGGGGAGGTCTCAGGGTGCTTGAGCACCTGCTCTGCCCCAGAGAACCGGGCAAAGCCAGGAGGAGGGTATGGGCACAGCCTGAGAGGCACCCGGAGAACCACGGCACGTGTGGAGCCGGGGAGGTGCTGCTGCCGGGGAGGCCTGGCTGTTGCTCTGCTCTGAAGAACAGCTGTAGAAATTCACCCTTTCCGCAGCTGAGCCGCTGCCCGGGCATCCTGGCAGAGAGCGGGTGGCCAACCCGGGTTCCCTTCAGGCTCCCTCAGGGAGAAGGACCAGGGACCAAGCTGCAGCGGCAGAGTGCCTCGTTCCCCCGGCTTCTTCAGGTTACGTACTCCGTACAAGATAGCTTTCCTTGTCATAACTTTAAAACCATGGAAGGATCCCAAACCTGGATCCTAACATGATTTGGGAAAGGGTCCTGGCCTTTTAGAATTGTCGAAGAGTACATGTTTCTGAATACAACACATCAGCTGTAAAGGAAAAATACTTTTCTTTGCGTTTTACTGCAATATTTTCAGAATGTGCATCCTACTTCATGTGGAAAGTCGCTGAGGTCAGACAGTTAAAAGCTCCGTGAGCTATGAAAGAAAACAATGCTTTTACTTTTCAGTATTGAGAAGTGCCTGGTTTTAAAAAAACAAATATTGATACATTCTCCTGTGATTTTCTTTAACTTTTGACGCCGTAAGTTAATATATAAAGTGCCATTTAAAGGTCAGAGAATCTTATTATCACTGCATCAAACTCATAATTTTTTTTTAAGATTATGCTATCTCTTGGAAAGTCCTGATTTAAAGACATCATAATTTCAATATTTTATTCAGTTGTTTAAGTAGAGGTAGGCCAGAAAAAACCCTCAGCTCAAAACCTGCATGCATCTTGGGGACTCGCTGGTTCCAATTGATGCTCCAGCTTTGTTGCTCATTACCCAGAGGAACATGAATTAAAGCTACAGGTCTAAGCGCTCCTGCTCCAAACACTGTGAGTGGTCGGAGCTGTAACTACATTTTGTTCTTATTTTTGTTTAATAGGTAGTACCACATGGTATGCATGCTCTGTGTTTGCAATACCTTGTCTCTGTATCTATAAAAAAACCCCAAGCCATAAATAAAAAACACAATTGGCAAATTTCTCACGGACTGTTAACTTTGGAAAAGATGCACAAATACCTATTAAAGGCAGAATGAACCATCACGGAATTTCCATTCCACAATAAAAGTGGTATTTCATTTTGGCCAGGGAAAGTTCTCCATTTCACCTTTTTTGCTCTGGCTTTACTGTAGTTTATTGAAATGGCAAAATGAAACACTAATTTCGTTGAAATGCAACATTTATGTAGTTTTGCAGTTGCCTTTGAGATCAAGTTGATAAATTCCTATAAAATTCTTCAATTTTGTTTAGTCAGCATTTTCCAAAAAGAGTATTTCCAGTGGGAGATTTTTAACACTAAGAAGAAAGGCTCGAGTCAGTGTTCAAGATGGAGAGCGAGGTGACAGGGAAGTTAGCCTGTATCCTGTTACTAACCCATTTACACATGGCGACTTCTGCCGTTGTGAAACTCCACATAAACCCAAGGTGCTGCGGCAGGAGCTGGGCGAGCGGCTTTACATTCCGGGGGCAGACAACAGCAGCATTTGAGGGGAAAATGAAGTTACCCGTGTGACCCAACACCAGGCTGGGACAAGCCAGAGGGGGAGAGGGTTTGTGGAGCTGCTTCCCTGCAGCTGCGGAGAGGCGGCAATGCCCTCGGCAGCCCCCTTTGCCCGCTGAGGAGCAGGGCAGCCGGCTGGGCAGCGTGGCAGGGGCTTTTCCAGGATTTGCTTGTGTGTCTGTCTCCGGGTCCCTCACCACCATGCTGAGCAAGGCCTGTTTTGCTAAAACGCAGCTATACCCCTCTCTTTGCTCCTGCTGACTTGTCCAGAGCCAGTTGAAGCATCCCGGCACGGGCCTGGCCAGTACTTGGTAGATACGACCTGGGGCATCTCGCTGAACGTGTACTCATGTTGTCTTATTTTTCAAAATATTACCACTTAAAATGCAGCCTGTAAAGATGTTGAAAAGTGAGCTGAAAAATGAAAAATAAATGCACTAAAGTGAAAACATATGGCAGGTGCACGTTATATGCAAACTTTATAATGAATTCTGGAAATACACTTGAAGAATGAGAACTACAAATGTTTCAAGTCTGGATGGCACGTATTAAGGATCACTTGTATGTGCTCCATGATATTTGCCAGATCTAAAAGCACAGTTATGCTGGTGAACTTTCATTAATCACTCAATATGCTGAGTGTAATAATGGACAAGAGGGTTGGTAGCGTCAAGTGCTTCTCTAAACTGTGCTTAACAGTTTCAAATGAAGGGTGAACGGACCGGCTGCAGTAGCTAAAACACTGAGCCTGAATCTACGTAGGTCATTCAAAGCAGACATGAGCTCCAGAGATTTGCGGACAATCAATTATCACTATTTTTTGCTCTTAAATATGTCTTGCTTTCCACAACTCAACAACTGATGGCTGCATGTAGGACTGGAAGCAAAAGTGCCAAAATTCCATTTGTTCATTGTTTCTGGCACAAATCAGATCGGGAATTACTGCAAGATTTCCAACCTTATTTGCCAGACGAGAGAGGTTGGGATAAGTCTGGATCATTATAGGAACCCAATTTCCAACCCTATCCCTTTTGCCCAGCGCCTTGCCTGCCACACAGCAAGCAGCACACGGCAAAAGCAATCAGTGGCCTCAATTTGGTTATAACGTGTCTGTCTTCTTTTTTCTTCAGAGCTTTGTCATCCGTGGTGGCTTTAGGAGCTAATATCATCTGCAACAAAATCCCAGGCCTGGCTCCTCGGCAGCGAGCCATCTGCCAGAGCCGCCCTGATGCCATCATTGTGATCGGGGAAGGGGCACAAATGGGAATCAATGAGTGCCAGTACCAGTTTCGGTATGGGAGGTGGAACTGCTCCGCACTGGGAGAGAAAACAGTCTTTGGACAAGAGCTTCGAGTAGGTAAGGGTGCCTCTAAATACGGTGCTGAAGTGGTATGTTGGGGCTTGTTTTCTTTTAGCTTTCTCACTGCAGTCCTGTAAAGGTTTATATCCCTCCGGTATTTGCCTACTGCAGTTGAACAGTGATGCTCCCAGAGCTGTGGTCTGTATGTTTTCGCTTATTGAAAAAGTAACTGGCAATAGACAGGACATCTTTAGTGATCTCTAGATGAAGTCATTCATATCTGTGCAACTTCATACCCAGCAATGACCCAGATGCCTGCACAGGCATCCAAGGACACAGTCATCACACCCTGTGAAAAAATATTTCCAATTTTCGTCCTGTTAGAGGTTGCCATGATAACCGTGGTGAATATTACGGACAGTCAAAAGGGAACTAAAATCAGCTCCATAAAACCCTCTGCAGACTTCACAAAAACTTAAGTAACAGGAGAATCCCAGTTAACTGGTGGATGCATACAACACTGGCCTTCCAATATACAGCAGTGATACCCATTTTAGTGTTGCTATCATATTGTAAAGAAAATACTGCAAGTGATTTGAGGCGGGAAAACTATTCAAAGAAAATAATACAGGACCTTGGCCTGACAAGCTGTTAGCTGGCAGAAGATAAATGATTACTTTCCATTTACCCTATGTCTGATATTATTTCATAAGGGAGATTATGCAAATCTTTTCCAAAACTGAGATCATTGTTTTCCTCACCACCCAGCTGAGAATCCTTAGCCTGTTCGTGACCTTTCCTCTCTCCCCCAAGGGCTGCCCACTTACCATCCCCCATACGGTCTGCTGCTCAGTGTTGGGGTAACATTTTGTAGTGTGTGGCTCTCACAAAGGCGCTCAGAGTGGTACCATCCAGCTTCTCAGTGGGGTTGGAGCATGTTCTCATTGTGTCCAACTCTTCTTTGGGTGACATCTCTTTCTTGAATTCAATGGTTTGGGTGAGTCTAATGTCTGCAACACAACTGAATGTGGTCAGACATAAGAACTCTTTGAAACTGTGTGAAAAAAAGGCATAACATTTCATCCCATCTGTGCAAAGAGGAAATTACTTACATGGTGCTTTCGTTATTACTAGAGATCAAGGCTTTGGGTTTTTTT
>NW_010576160.1:0-5599 GCF_000687285.1 Phaethon lepturus | reverse complement strand
GACCCATGATCAAAAACCCCAAAATTCTGCTGCTGACACCAGTCTCAGAACCAGATATTGATCAGCTGCATCTTCCTGTTTCGTCCAAAATCATTCCCTGGAACTGGAAAGATATAAGAAAAAAATACTTGTGCTCTTGATCCCTTTAACTTGTCAACATTCAGCCAAGAACAAGTTTGCAAAGTTGGCAGAAATGAAGAGGCACAATCCTTCTCCCTTTTAAAGACAAATATTATTATGAATAATAGATTATTATTATGATTAGCTATGAACCTCCTCTGATAAAATTACATTAATTTCTTAATTTTTATTTTTGAAAGCAGAAGCATAAAGCTACTTGTTTTGTGGTATTCTTGAAACTCTTTTCCTCTTGAAAAGCAGAGGAAGCATTGTATAATGTGATAGAATAATGCAGGTAGTCCAGGAGGTAAGAATAAAAATAAAGACTCCAAAACAAAAATAAAGACCAGATGTTTTCTCTCAGAAAGTGGATTGTTTTTATACAACTGATTCTAAAGTGTTCACCTTTAGGCACAGATGGAATATAGTAAAAGTTATTAAAAAGGTGAATGTTTTGAGTGACTTGGAAATAACAGGGTACAACAGAAATTGTTTTGCATAATGGTCCCTTTCTGCATAATTTTTAACCTTGAAAATATTTTCAGGCTTTAAAACTAAAAAGACTTTAAATGACTTGAGGCTTTCTCAAACTGTGCTTATTTGAGATGAGAGATACACCATAAAGCGTCTACCATGTTTTAATATCACACTCATAGAAAAAGGTCATTCTATTAAGAGACACTTATTTAATTTGCAAAATATGATTTATAACAACAACAATGCAATAGAATTACAAAATGTCATGACAGAAATGTCAATGATTTTTCACTAGAGAGTTACTATTGTCCATCTGATGCAATTGGCTAAGTGTTCTTGTGGTTAAATACTGGACTAGAAAAGGAGAAATATGTGGTGAGTCATGTATGATCTTGGAGAAGGCCTAACCATTTCTCACTTAACTGCTCTTCCTTCATCACATGAATTGATTGTATGCATATCTCTGCAGATGTTGTAGCTAGATGCTATAGTGGTAGAGTCAGTTAATACAGTGATTTCTGCCTGAGATTCTATGTATAAATTGTTGGACATCTGCTACAAGATGAGACTGTTGGGAACCAGAAATTGGGCAGACCTTCTGGTTGATTCCTAGCAGAAATGCCCCCAAAAGTTCCAGTAGCTATTTTTCCCCTTTACAACATTTGTTATTACAATGGCACATCTATTATAATAGGTGTCCAGTTTGTGTTTGCAGTATTCTCCTAAGGTAGCAAAATAATATTAAATACAACAGTTTTTGTTCTGTTTGTCATACTTTGAGTGACTGTCAGGTAACTTGGGAACATTTATTTCATGTGATGGAGGTAGTTAGTGCTGATAAATGTTTTTTCAGAAGGTTTTACTGCCTCTTTTTTATAAGATAAGATTATTTTTTCCTGGATATTTACAAACAGTAGACCATTAGCAGATCACAGGACATATCAAGCATATGACACTCTATGCATCAAGTCCTCAGCTCATGTTAATGGGCTGATTTATCCTTCTGAAGGGTCTAGCCCTACCTTTTCAGTGGTAAAGTTTTTCCTTCTAGATTACAGTGAATGTGTTCAGTAGACCCTTTACATCAATCTGTGTTGCAGAACAGGTGGTATATCTGGTGAGGTAGTATAAGACACATATGCAGATCTCTATCAGAATTATTTAGATTATTCTTGACATCTAACAAGTTACTACATGAAGCCTTTATAATACAAAGAAATATCTAAACCACAGTACCAAACAATCTTTGGAGGCTGTATATGATATGTTCATATTCAAGCAGTAAGTAATGTTTGAAGCAGGGTTGCAAGTGCTTAAGAAACAAGTATAAGGAGACCAACCATATCTTAGCCAGGTTCCAACGACTATGCTTAGTCTTTCCTCAATGAACTGTGAAAAAATAACCGTTTCTTTCAAGGAGCATGGATTTTTGTAAATTGTGGGAGCTACTAAACTGATGGTCAGAGTTAACATGGTACATGCTCTGAAAGTTCAGTTCCATTCATATGTATGCTGAGATGTAGTTGTATGTATACACTGATGCAAATTCCTGTACCTTGGTATTTGAAAATAGTTTATGTCACCTGTCCTGTTTTTTGAATCAAGTTGATGCATGTAAAAGTGCAGTTTAAGTCCCAGGACCTCTCTGTCTTCATCAATAGTAGTCAAGCCATACCGGAGTATAGGAACTGGGTGTGACTTTGCTTTATATGCTGATTCAGACTTGCTGGATCAGACAGAAAGAAAATGCAGCACAAAGTAACTGACCTGAAACTGCACAGGAACCCTGGCACGCAGCACAGTGTGTTCCCCTCAGTGCATCCAGAGTGATAACAGACTGGGATGTTCCTCTGAGAGATTGACTAGGTGTGCCTATCAGTGGGGTTTAGGATACCCCTCATGCTTTCTGCTGGGAGTGCTGGAGGGAATCCAAGGGATGGAAGGTACTGCCAGCATTGGAGATGATGTGGGAAGGAGCAGCCTTCAGATGGGTCCAGGAGTAGCTTGGTCAAGTGGCAGAACTGCCCAGGTGGGAGGAGATGCCTGCAGGGATGCAGAGAGCAGCAGAGATGCTGCCTGTGTGTAGCTGTTTCTAACAAGCCCTTCTTAGACAAGTCCTTGTAGGCTGCTGTTAGAAAATTCTATATTTATTCCCTTAAACAGCCTTTGAGGGATGACTGCTGGAGGTGCAAGCACGTATACTTCAGTGCTCTGCTTGTAAGTGGTCCCTGCAAGGGGAGGGAGCTATGCTTACCCCACTGAGGCTGCTCACGGCTCCTGCTTCACCTGGCACCCAGGATGTCAAGTGAGAAAACGTTGTAGGAGACTGGCATTTTCTGACTGTGGGGTGGTGACAAGAGTCTGTATCTCTTGTTCAGTCTAACACGGCATGAGTCCTTCCCATCCTGCTCACTGCAGAGAAACGTTTTTCCTCCTTCCCTGAACAGCAGAAATCACTGCATGTGGTTAGTGACAGGTGGTACCTGCGATATCATCCCAGAGGCAGCTTTGTTTCTGCCTCAGGGCCCCATAAGGCAACCCATGTCAGAAATCCCAAAGAGGCTGGGAGTTTTTTTGTGTGGTGGCATATGTCAGCTGAAACCAGTGAGAATTAATTTCTGAATTTGTCAGCCTCCAAGGAAATGCAACTGCACAAGTTATCAGTTATTCTGACTATAAAGTAGCATTTCCTTTTTCCATTCTCTGGTCTTATAAAATACTACAGTAATGACAAAGCTGAAGCAAAGTCACATCATGGTCTCCATTGCTAACCTGGGTTTACTGTATGATTTACTTTTGCTAATGCTTTGTGTGGTCTGTCTGCTTTATCTAGTCTGGTTTCCTCCCTCTTTTAAGATAACTTTCATTGAACTTCTAAATAGCTGCTACCATCTGGAATAAGATTTACATTGTTTATTATTTACAAAGCCATGCCTGTTTTGAACGTTTGCTGTGCCTCCATACAATACTGATGCTACTTAAAGCCTGTGTTTTCTCCCTTGGAATTTGCGTTTGTTACTTCACCAATCAAGGAATAATACTTTAAAGTTCTTTTTGCTGGCTGTACATAGGAAATGAAGTAGCTGTGTTTGGTGCTTTATAGGCAAAGAGGAAGACAAAATATTTTATTTGTTTGGTGATCTTGCTATGTAAACAGACATGAAAAATTTACAATAATATATACAACATGCCTTCTAAAAGAAAAGGAAAAATCACAGACAGGACATTGGAAATGCTAAATAATGATTGTCTCTTCCACAGTTATTTCTTTCTGTAGAATACTGCATCAGATGAGACTTTCATTTCTGTGCCTAGGTTTTTTTTTTTTTTTAATTACATCATTAATTGCCAATAAAGATTAGTAGCATATCATCTCTATAGCTGATCGGGCTCATTAGGAGGCTTTTTGGTTGTAGCTGTAAGATTAAAGTTTATTAATATAGTTTCTGAGACACCTTTCTGGAATCCAAACTGCAAAAGCTGAGCTAAGTCTTTTATCATCTATCACCTACTTTTGGAGTAATGTGTACAGCACACCAGCCAAGGTTATCCCAAGAACAGAGTTTTCTGACTCACCCATGAGCATTTATTTCTAACAATTATAGTTAATAAAATATTCTTAAATATTTCAGAATATTGTTATGATCAGCAGGGGACTAAGATACTGTAGCACAAGGCAGATGTGTGAGGCAATATCAAACCAAACAAACATATTTTCTGGAGCAATTAATTTGTATACCTTCATTTTAGCCAATTCTCCTAATTTTTTTTAAGAATATTTTGATTTTGGAGGACAAAATCTCTCCACACTAGAAAATAGAAGTGGGAAAAAATGATTTATATGAGAAGCAGCTCACAGAGATCAACATTTAAGCCTTTTTAAAAATGAATTATTCAAGTCAGACATTCAGAGAAGGGATTGGCTCTGAAGACCAGAATTTCTTGCTTTCTAACGTTTTTTTCAGTTGGAAATTTTGTCTTTAAGTAGTCACAGTTTTTTTTTTTTCCTTTCTGATGTGTAGTATCAACTGATTTCAGGATATTATATTTGACAATATAGGGCACAGAGCTACATTACCTATAGATTTTTGTCCTTTGCACATTACAGTGCACCTCAGTAAAAGAGTCATGAGACTGTGATTTAGTTACTATTTCTTTCCATCTCATGTTGCAAGTAGAGGTCACTGAACTTGAAAAATTTCTATCTGAATTTTGTTTGTCCCTTTGCTAGGTAACTTCTGATCATGAGTTTTGATTCTGATTTTGGTTTTGGTCAGCATCTAAGAATAGGACTGAGAAAAGATTTCAGATTGGGCTTTGGCAGATTCTATTCTTGCAATTTATCCAGACATTCTAAGGTAGAATTTGCTTTCAGCCAATATTTGTGTATTACATGTCTTCCCAATAAAATAACCATGCCGAATACAACTGTCAATATACATCCTATGTAGTCTTCCATCAGCTAACCCACATTACTCCTATTGCTCCAGCAAACTGTTTTAATAAAGAATAGGTTTCTCTGGTACAAAGTAATGAAACATTTGGCTTTTCTACAACCAACAAATTTTGGTTTTTACTGCTACCTAAGATGGCTGCTTTGTGACTTTGTTGAAGTCAACAGATTCAACAAGGTAGGGGTCTAGATATTTTGAGTTTGTGCCTATGTGTCGAATCAGCTTTGTTCAGTCATCATTTTACTGGGAACCCAACACTTTAAACAAGAGCTGAGACCCTAATTACTTTGTCAAATCCATCCAGCAGTGCACAGTGGTGCTGTTTTTCTCCAGTGAGTGTTGTGGTTTAACCCCAGCGAACAGCTGAGCCCCACGCTGCAGCTCAGTCCTCTCTGGTGGGGTGGGCGAGAGAATCATAGCATAAAAGTGCAAACACTCTTGAGTTGAGATAAAGGCTGTTTAACAGGTAAAGCAGTTGTCTAGCAGGTGTTTAGCGATTTCGTGGAAAGCAGGGTTTCATCACACGTAATGGTTACTTGGTAAGACAA
>NW_010576159.1:0-5575 GCF_000687285.1 Phaethon lepturus | reverse complement strand
AATTTGCCTCAAGGTGTACAATAAACATTCCCCAACAAAACCATCAAATCTTGTTATACCCCGAGACAGTTCTGCTTGCATCTTTTTGATGGCCCTTACCTCATTAGATACCTTTTTTGATATTAATCAGGGAGATTAGAGTGGATAATCTGGCAGAAAAGGACACAAATTTTCTAAGTATTTTCCTAACCAGTGACATAAACATCATAGGAAGTTTTTTGAGTGCCAAGAGGTCCATGTTAAATATTCCTAGAAGCTAAAGAGCTGTAGGGTCTGTGCTGCCTCTACTGGCCATTTGATTTAGAGGGGCAGGCAGGATACATGGACAAAACTGAACATTTATAACTAACAGAAAACACCGAGAAAAAAGGTAGATTAACAAATCTGTGGCTTCACCTCTTTGCAGGAGGCATCAGGGTCAGCAGTGACTGAATTTGGTTGTTCAGAGTATCTGCCTGAAAAGGAAAGAAGGGCAGGGGGGATTTACTGCAAACCACTTATCTCCCTTTTGTTGTCTGAATGAGCAGCATCTAACCATTCCATGTTATGCAGACAGATTGGGAACTTTGGGTGTCATATGTCACAGACACACCCACTAAACATCTGTTTTTTCTTGAAGTTCATCCTTTCCAATAGTCATATGACAAATAATGGAGGTATTCTAAGCAATACCTTCTGTTTGTACGGTAAAAGCAGCACGATAAAAGTTTACTCTTATTTACTGATGGAGTCCTGTAAGGTTCTAATACTTGAAGTGTTCATAATCCTCTGAGTTCAGTAGAAGCAAGAGTAACAAGAAGTGTCATGGATATATTTTTTATTAATTACTTATTTTATTAATTATTTTACTACTTTTTTATGAATTACTTCTTCATCCAAACAAAACCCTCAAACATTTTCTTCCCCCACCCCAAACTATCTAATTTCCTCCATATTTGACACTTTTTTGTGTCCATTGATTACAGGTGTGTTCTACTGGTTAACATCATACTTAGATCAATCTTATGTTGTCTTATTGTTGGGTAAATCTTGTCAGGATTTTTTACACTTGCCCAAGGATGTTGGAAGAACCTAGCTTGACCATACTGGTGACTTTACAAGGCACAAGGTGATACTGATGTTAAAATAGCCCTATTGTCTAGCTTTAAAAGAATTAAAATGAACACACAACTGCAATAAAGGTTTAGTTCTTCAGAACAGTCTATTAGGTTAATTGATTAAAATTAAACTATACAATTTTTTGGTTTGTTTTGTTATTAAGAACAAGGTCGGGCTAGTCAACCAGTTATGAAACCTAACAACAAGATCCTGTATGGCTTCTGTTTTCACACTTTCCATAGTCAATAGTGCTACAGAATTTAATATAGTCATGAATGTGGAAGGCAGATAATTGTGGGTTACAACTCAGCTAACTGCTATCTGTCATCAAGGCCAGACAGAAACTGAAAGGCAGGTCTCAACACTAACACAGGGTAGAGTTTTTGTTAATTAGCAACACTTTGCCCGTAAAGGAAAGACACTTAAGGTTTTTTGGAAATTGAGGCCTGCTGAAATACTTACTGCTCTCATTACAAGAAGAAACAAGCTCGGTCCTAAAGGTCATGCCTCTAAGGTTTAGAAGCTTAACAGTAGCAAGGGCATTTCTTTAACAGATCCTGTTAAACAACTAGTATAGTGCCACATAACACCTTTCTTTGCCTATAATGTTACCACATGCTTCTTAAAGCTTTCCCTCTGCCCATGAGTTTTTCATTTACACATCCTAAAACAGATGATAGCAAGGTCTTCTTCTGAAAGCCTTAATAGATGACCATCTACAAAAAAATTATGTTGGTACTTGAAATAGAGAAAATGTTCCTTTATCTTATCCTTATCAGAACAGAAAATACTTGAATATCATAAATGTTACGTTACAAAGTCTCACCTGAGTTTCTGTTTGTTTTAGTGGTCACTGTTTATGCAAAATAAAACCAGGTAGAACATACTACAGCTTTGTTTCCTGACTCCTACAATAGACTAAAGAGGCCTCAAGCTGAATTTTCTCTTCTTTTTCCAAGTAATCTTTTCAGATAAGCACTATAAGCTTCCCTACATTGATCCACTGAAGATCCTCAAGCAAACTTGTGGATCAATCTAAAGAAGCTTAAACTACATTATTTGCACCATCTCTCTAGTGCAGATAAAGGGAATTTTTACTAATAAAGACCTTTCTGATATTCTCATTCTGAATCTTTTGTAACCATGGAAACTTACTTTTTATTTTAAAAAGGAAAAAAAGATGTTTTAAGACACAGAAGATGTATTACAGTCACAGTGTCCTGTAAGCTGTAGAGTTTCTTATCACAAAAAGATTTATATCCCATGATCTCAAAGATGCATTGCTTTTTACAGATGCTATTGCAGCTGGGGAGATGGGAACAGTAAGTGGTTCGCCACATCTGTAAAAGAGAGATAACTAGTTTGCTAAGTATTTTTAGGTGCAAAGTAATGGATCATATTAATCACTTCCAGGCTCAAATAGATATTTAAGAGAGCTTTCACCTAATATATATCATCAGCTGTACTATATCGTATAGTGGTAGGATGTACACTAAAGTGATCTTTTGTGTGTGTGTATGTTTACACACGCATATTCGTACATGGATTTGGAGGCAAGAGTTTGAGGAACAGAGGAAAGTAACTAAGCCCTTTCTTCTGAGCCTTCTGATTCTTTTCTCTAGGGAAATGTTCACCTGCTCATGAACTGTCTCAAAACACTGAATCATCTTAAATGGGATAGAGGCTTGCAATACATTATCCACATGCTCATCATCTTGCCTGGTTCAGCTTTGGGAATGATGTAAGTATATTACAAGATTCTTCCTTTTAGCACTGTGCAAGCTTTCTGTGATTACATTTTTTCCTCCAAACAGAATTTCTAAATTTAAATGAGTTATATTTCAACAGTAATAATATGATAATACCCTCATGATTTTGAAGGGTTTAACACTAACTGGTCTGTACAAAAGCCTTCTTTGCAGAGGAAAAGGGCTTTCTGCAATTACCTGTGGATCCTCCATGAAACTTAAAAAAGGAGAGTGACACACTGTCATTGAACTCTTAATTCTGATGCTGGTTGTTTTTTCAGCTTTTTCTGTGGAGTCAGTCCTATTCCTGGGTGTACCGCAGCAATCCATCTTAAAAGCTGTAAATAACTAAGATCAAGACTGGGAGGCAAGAGGAGGGCATGGTGGCGATATGCGAGACTCAATGAAAATGGAAAGGTGTTTTTCAGTTAATACAACTATTCTGATGTCTGCAATAGACATGGGTCAGATAAGAGGACAGAGGTTTTAAACTACTTTGACAGTTAAAGTATAGATGTCCTCGCAGGAGGGCAATGCTGTTCTGGCCAGAACCTCAAAACATTTTGCTAGTCCTCCAAGAAACCTCTGAAGAATAATTTGAGATACTACCTTCTTATTTAGTTGCAAATTTTTTTTTGTAGTTGTTGGTTTTTGTGTATGTATTTCCTGTTTTTTTTTCTCTGCAGCATTGGCACAATTAGGGAATAAATTTCCTTATTTCTCTATTTAAGATGTGGATTTTGATCATAACAGCTTTTGCAAGCCATTTAGCTTGTTCTCTACAATTCTGCAAGTGAGAATTACTCCTAGGAGAGGAAATGAGAATGAAAGAAGGAAGGCAGAGGAAAGGTTCAGGGATGTTGGACAGAGTCTCTGAATGTAAAGCAGAGGTGTTGTCCTGTCACTGTGACTTCCAAAAGGCTTTAAGGGTCCCAGGAGATGTGGGATCATTGGAGAAGCGCATAAACATTACAGCTATGAAACTTCAATCATTCCAACCCCCTTCTATGACAAAATAAGTCTCTACTGTGGTGTTAATAATAAAAATACAACTATTCCCACCCATTAAACAATCTTTGCAGTTATCTTAGATTAAGAAGCAATGCCTCAAACTAGTTTTGGAAAATGGGATTTGTAGCACCTAGCCAAAATCCTCAAGGGAGATACTGATTACAACAACACTTTTTCACTGAGTGTATTGAAAGGCTAGTAATAAGGAGCTTAAATAGGCAGTACTTTACATCACATATTGAGAAACACATTTTGTACTAAAATATTAAGGGAGGTTGTGAAAGTGTATTTTTTACTTTCTTTCTTTCCAGAAGTGCAATTTGTATTCCTATAGAGACAAGAAAAGAAAAACTTCTGGAAACCGAGATGGGCAAGTGACATTTGAAAATTAGAAATAAATTTGAATGTAGAAAAAATACTTTAAAGTAATGGGATATTAGCCTTTTAGAATAGTTTTTCCGTACTTAGGAGAGAATATAAAATGCATTGGAGTAAATGTCAAAAACTTACCCGAAGAAGAGATGTCTTTTGTGAGCTTGATAGTATGGCCCTCTCAGCTGCTAAAGTCCCTCTTAAGAACAATATCATAGCTTATTGTACTGATATAATAGAACCAATCCAAAGATATAAGGCCGATGTAAAAGGACGATTTAAGCGGTGCCTAAAGTTTGAGATTGATTTCTATATAAAGGATTTGAAACTTATATTTCTGACAGTAATATTAATGTTGCAAAGGATTACAGGTTTATAAATTGTCTTTGAAAAAGTTGCATGATCAAAAATAACACAGTGATGTATGCATCCATCATACATCATGCCATGTCACAGAAGCTTCCTTGTATTATCATGGTATTAAAGCTACTGTTTTAAATATTAGTTACATGAACAGTCACTACTCGTTAATATAAAACCTTACTTTGGTAAACGTAGAAGTTGGCCATCTTGAGAGATATGCTTTCCACATTTAGTTGTTTTTACAACATTTTGCCTCTGTCAGAGATCAAAGATACTAGCTGTATTTTCCACTTTGGATATAGATAACATCCAAAAGTAAAATAAACTTTATGGATTTATTTCTGTTACTGACATCCTTATACAACTACATCTAAGATGAGTCTTGACATAGGTTTGGTGGCTTTGGTTGAGTTGGGGTTTTTTTGGGGGGGAGTTTTTGCAGAATTTTATTGGTATTACTTACAGAAATAATTTGGGTTGTAGAGTTTTAACCTTAAGTTTACAGGAGTATCTTCCATACAGTTGAATCCTGCTTCTACAAGTACTTGCAAGTGTGCTTTGCTTTAAGCACAAAAGTCATCCAATGGACAAACCAGAGACTCAAGTTAAGCACATACATTATATTTCCCATGTTGGATATATATATATATGTCTGTAAGAAAAATATGATGGTTATCTAAAATGAGATGCATTTCTATACAAAAAGTTTTGAATTCAGCTACTGTTTCTTCACACTTAGTACAATGTTTTTAACAAGAACATGCTACCACCTGTTATAATAAGGTTGCAAGAATATTTTCATTATAAAACTTTCTTTTACATGCTCATGACTTGCTGAAACATTCAATATTTTAGTTAAACTTATACATTACCCAAAGGAAATAAAGGAAAGATTATTGAAATGGTTTGTATTTAATAAGAATGGAAAAATATGTTCTGTAACCATGCCGTATGTATTGGGTTTGTGTGGCAAGGTTTTAGTA
>NW_010576158.1:0-5584 GCF_000687285.1 Phaethon lepturus | reverse complement strand
CCTTCCAACCCAAAGATTCTATGCTTCTATGCTTCTAGTACTCTGAGAAAAGCCAGCATGTTGCCATAAGTGCAAATCACACAGTTTTCAATATTACTACAGTGCCGCTCTGCAAAAGGCTTAGTTCATTGCACTTCATCTGTGCATAACATATCTGAACGCTTTATCACGCCTTACGCACACTAACACTGATATCAGAGGAGCATCTGAAAGCACTAAACAAAACATCATGCTTCCTGTCCTTGCCTGGTGACAAGTTACCTTCATTAAGTATTGTCAAAAGATGATAATTCAAAGCTCATGCTGATGACCCCCAGATAATGAGATATTAATAGTTTTTACTCTCCTCCTTCTGCTTTCACAATCTTGAGACCTAAAAATGTCCTTTTATTAAAGGAGAGCTGAGATTCTAAAACCACACAATTCAGAACCAAGACCTGCCAAAAAATATGTAGGTCTTCATAGCATAAGACAATCTGTGCGACTACACAAGAGATAAAATTTTGTTATGATTATTTTCATGATTCCTCTGTTTAATTTGAAAAAGCAGTATAACGCTTTGCAGTGAACAGACAGGTGCTCTGTAAGAAATTCAAAATATGTAACATTTTTATGAGTACTGAATAATGAGACTGGTAATGTAACTATAGGTTGGCTTACATCCTTTGTACGTGTGTACTGATCCAGCTTAATAGAGGTACTGGAAAAACAAGTGGGGAAGCAGCACTCGACTTTTAGATAACCAGCCTCTTAGCAAACATGGGAATGGAACTATCAGACACCAACTCATTCCCAAACTCTAACTCCATGTTTGGTCAGATGTGGAAGCAGACTTTCTGCTTAATGCTTTCAGGCTCAGAGTGCACACGAAAAATGGATGAGAACTGTGTGCAACAAGAAGGAAAGGAGACACTTCAATGTACTGTGTTGAGATTCTTTCTCAGGATCTGTAAAGGGTTTGGAGCAAGGTCATTTCTACCCAGGGATTATTCCAAGGAAAAATTCCCCATTCCTATTACCCAGGAATTATCACCCATTATTCCAACAGCTCATAACTATCATGTTCAGAGCAGCTGTTCCTGGAATGGACTTTATTGCACAAATGACAAGGAGCTGCAAAGCTCCTTCTACTGCCAGATGCTTTGAATCATCAGCAAGGCTTTCGTCCTCTAGCCTTACTTCAAAACCTATAGTGTGCAGACTGTATCTTCTGCAACAAACTTCTAGTGAGTCCACTCAATGATACTTTCTTTGTCGGGGCATCTCCCCCATCCTTTTCTTTCTTCTTTTGCATATAAACTGAATGCATACTCCAGGCCCCCACCTCCCTTTGCACAAATACATGCATTTTTCATATTGTACACTACTTTTTAAAGGAAACTTGCCAGGAAAAGAAAAAAGAAAGCTGGTAGCAAACTCTTATTCAAATATTGGCAAAACATCTGTGAAACAAATCTTTAACTGGAAAGGAAAAGTACACGTTGTTTTGAATTAAAGAGCTCCTATTGTGGCTCCGGTTCCATTAAGTCAGTCTAAGTTTACAGGATATCAGCTCCCACAGCAGGGCTGCAGGATTAAGCTGGCATTGAAAAACTGTCATGACAAATGAAATGCAATCTAAGAGAGAAGTACCCCAAGATCCTGAGTGATGTAATAATTTCTTCCCACATTCTACAGTATAGAACATTTTGAATTGATAATCTTGTTTTCCTGATCTGAGTCATCAGTGATGTCTTTTATTTGTCAAATGGTATCATTTGTACAAAGAGAGGATGGAAAAGGGAAATAGTCACACATCTCCCAGATGACCTCATTATCTGACATTCTTTGGACACGCAGGATAAGCTGCTGCTAGCTTTATGTTCTTTCCTGAAATCCTGCTGCAAGGACATGGCATCTCCCTGGAATTAAGTCATCACAGCAGAATCTCAGCTAGTGTCAACTCTGTGCAGCCTCTGCCCAAATTCCTGGCCAAGAGTGACAGGCTGGCTGGCTGTCCAGTAGCCTGCAGGAACAACAGTTTGCACTGCCTTGTCATGCAGCAAAGGATACACAAGCTCTTTTCCTCTTTTACAAGGACCTAATACCCACTTCCTTTTCCTTGGGAAGGAATATTAAAGCTAGGTGCACTAAATACATTTAACATGGTCTGAGACTAAGCAGCGATCCTTGATGTTAACTGCCACGCTCTGAAGATCATCTGCAAAAACTTCAGTGCTCATGCTAGTGCTTCTCCATGTGCTCTGCCACACATGTACCTGTTATAAACTACCACAGGAACTAGGCACATTTGCTCCCAGTTATGTTCAGTAGGAGCAGATCCTGAATTCGTAGCTCTCTGAGGGTGAGAAACAGGAAGATTTGAAGCTGTCTTCAGGCAGGTAGTTAAAAACTCCTCAGTAGCTTGTTTGGGATGCTAGAATAAAGGTATATCAATAGTCTCCTATTTACTTTTAAAATAAATTTAATTCTTTAATTAACTAGTATAAATAAAGAAACTAGCACCATGTTTATTTTTCTGTTTGGAACCTGGGCACATGCTTTTGAGAGAAGATGAAGTGATTGCAGACAGGAATGAAGTACTACCGCTGTCATGTGTGTTAAAACAGCCTCCAAAAGCACTGGTGAAGTTAAAGCATTTTTTGCCTGTACATATGCTCTTGAGACTGTGTCAAAAGGTAAGGCAAACAAGAAATGGGAAAGCATGAAAAGAGTTGTCCAAACTTATACAAGCTACTGGAATAACTACAAGTAGAGCCATATCTCCAGAACACCAGCCTGGTGTGTTAACTAGGAAAGAATACCGCTTCCCATTTGACACTTAACTTGTAAATGCTATATTTAATTTCTCTATCTTTCTGTCAACAAATAGTAAATGACATATTGCTCATAGGAAATTATAAAATACATATGTCTATTATGTGTACATAAAGTACACAAAATACATTAAACATCATAATTTAGTGTTCGCCATTTGGTTCAGTACTTCCAACAAACAGAGAAAGTGGTTTACAGTAAAGCCAGCTGAACAGAAACTCTGCAGAAAGTGGGAAATTTCTCTGCCCACCTTCCTGAAGGCACTTACTTCTCTCGCTATTACATTTCCTTCAACTCCGATCTTAAGTTTATTGGTCACCTGCATTAGGAGTTTTGAACTAAGCTCTGGACAGATTCAGAGTCACGAAGCAATGTCATACCAGTTCCATGTAAACTGTACTCCAGTTTCTGGATTCTTGGAATGTTTACATTTTTCATGGCATTTTCCACACATTCTAAATTATATCAACAGTAGAAAAATAAAATCAGAACTTTTTAAAAAAAATTTTTTTAGACTTTTTCTTGACATGAAGAAATACTGCACTGTAGTTCCACCTAAACCCTTTCCTGGTAATGATTGGTCATGCCTGATGTTTCTGATTAACAAGATTCTTTCCTTGAGAAAAACTTACTGTTTTGGGGTTTTTTTGTACAAATTCATAAAAGTCTTAAATCAACAGATACAACATGGATTTGATTTTGTTCTGTCATGCTACAAAGATTGGCAAGTGACTCTAACAACAGAGTCAAAGGAAGTAGTGATGAAAGTTTTCTTTCAACTACCAGCATTTCAAGGACACCTAAATGTGAGACATTTTCTTCGTCCCAGTTACAGAATTCTTAACATGAAGGCCATTGTCTCTATTTGTAAAATACTTCCAAATTGTAGTTTAAAGCTATAATTTAAGTGACTATAGTTCAGAAAAAAGGTAAACATGGGAGCTGAAGATGGAAACAAAGACAGACAGGCTGACTAACTTCCAGAACTAGGCAGTATCACATAATTTTCTGGAAACATTCTACAATAACGGGAGTTGCATTATACAAGATTCAAAAGACATAGAAGAAATGGGCATTTTGATGAGAACAAGACAAATTGGCATTAACCATAAACAATATGGATAAATAGCACCTCTCAACCATGTAAAGTCAGAATGGAGAAATTTTGTAAGACCTTTACTTACCAGAAACTATGATTTCCACAGCACCTTTAAATTAATATTATTGCAAAATATAGAATCAATTCATACCAGCCCTGTCTTTGTTTTAAATTCTGTTCTTATGATTCAAGTTTTTTATTTTCTATTTAACACCAGTTTTGAGATTCAACAGTAATTCCAAAACACAGTTTTTATTCAAAACTGATTGTGCCATAATGTAAAACAGTTCTTTCCATTTTCCTCTCCAAAAACCAGTACAAAAGCTTTTATAAAATACTTTCAAAGATAATTTTGACTCTTTTTTTTAAGTTTAAGATTTCTCAACTAAAATAAGGATCAGAAGTTCTACTAGACAAAAATCAATAATTTCAGTAAATGCAAATAATTTATATAAACCAAGCAATTAATCAGAAATCAGCCTTCCTTCAGAAGCAATCCCCTGCAAAAAGTGCTCAACCCATCTCCAAGTTAATTATTAAATATTTATTTGAGCTGAGTAACCTTGAGGAATCTGAGCATCTTCTGAGATTATAAACTGCAACAGGACTTCGACAACTCCAGATACTGCAGGAAGTGTTCGCTCCCACTTAAACAATATTTTTAGGTCATTAAAATTAGTGGTTTATTTTTGGGTTTTGTTGGTTTTGTTTTTATTAAGGGAGGATACTCTGGAGGAAGTCACTGATGGCTTGAAGTGTAGTATTCTTTTCAGTGCTTCTCTGCACCAGAAGACACTGCTTCAGAGTTTTAGGTCAATGCACGTTCTCCCTGTGCTTTCAACATAAGCCAGAGAGGACATTATTTAAAAACAATAGAAGTGTTAATGTTTCTAAACACATTTCTTAATTTTATGAGTGGTGTAAAATCAATAGGAAAAGTAACTGCAGCAACTTTAAATAGATAACACTAGAAGTCCCTTGAAAACTCTGTAGAGATGTAGATTCTGTAATACTCAGCTTGCAGCCATTTAGAAATTTATTCTGCAACCTTTTGTGATCATGAGCAACCCTTACTTACTTGAGTAAAACCATTGATGTTGATGATGACTTATGGACAGGTATAAGGATTTAAAGAGCCCAACATTACAATTAGTTATCCTCTCTGTAACCGAAAATATAAAATAAATACTGCTGTGCAAAATTTTGTATAACCCAAATGAAATCATATATTTTGCTTTGTGTTTCTTTCTCTGATTTCAGTGGGAACAAAGTTAGGCCTTAAAAGCTAAAAAAAAAGATGAAAGTATTTGCATTGAAGAAAGCCGGGGTAAACACAGTGATGTTTTGATACCGTTATCAACTTCCAAATAACTGAAATGCATTCATATCACTTGAAAAAATACCCAGAATATCTCATTCTAGAGTTGCTAAGCACGGAGAGCTACTGCCAAAATACACAATTAATTACTGCCACATGTATTAGCAAATGATAGTTTTTTCTGAGGGTTTTGTTTATATGTTGTCAATTATTGTTATGGTTCTGTTTATCCATTTTATATAATCTGTGCCTTATTTCTATGTACACAATAGAAAGATTACATACTTAGTAATGGGCTATCAGATTCTGAATAGGGCATAAGAAATTTTTCACAGTGAGAGTGATGAAAC
>NW_010576157.1:0-5499 GCF_000687285.1 Phaethon lepturus | reverse complement strand
TTAATGATTCTGTGATTCTGTGAAAGAACTGAGGGTTGATTGAGGTTTCATCCACACTTTTTAAAACACATTGGCATTTGCCTAGCTGTTTGAGGGAAATCCTTAGAAAACTAAAGCAGAGAAAAACACACCTGTGTCTAAGAAAAAACAGGTATAAGCTACTTGATCATAACACTCTTTGAATTTCACATAAACTTCAAACAAAAATTTATACATTTTTAAAGATGATAGTATTGTAAAGAAAATAATTAATTCAAAAAGATGTTTAGTTTTATTGATAAAGGCTCTGATATTACCAGAGGGATATCTTTAAAAGTAATTGAGTAGGAGGAAACAACTAAAACTGCAACATTCAGTAGGAAATTATTAATTTATTTTACTGTTTGGGGTTTGTTTGTTGGGTTTTTTACTGTGTCAAGGTGATGCCTAAGGAAGAAAAAAAATGTAGAAATAGAGTTTATAACCACCTTATACTGCATAGCACATGCTTATGTGTATTAGTTGTCAACTTCATTGCAAAACAGAAAGGTTTCAGAAAAGTTCTTTAGCTATGATTCATCTCTCAAAAATCTTTTACACAGCAAGAGATTTAATGCATTCTTTTCTTCAATAAGAAGAAAAGAACGTTGAGGCATTGCTTGATCAGAAGATACAAGCAAGTACACGAGCAAATTTCTAACGGTGGCCAGCTTTTTAATCTGAGTGAAAAAGGTATAATATGATCTACTGTCTGGAAAATGAGACTAGGGGATAAAAAGTCAAAGACGGGCATGAATGTTTTACAGTAGGGCCAGTTTGTCACTGTAACAGCTTATTGATGAACCTGGTAGGATCTCTATTCCTTGAGCCTTTAAACTGAGACTAGTTATCATTAGAAAGGATGCAATACAGTTCAAATGCTGTGTATTTAAGAGACATATTACTAGCCTGCATAACACATGAATCGTATTAATGATCATATTCCTACCCATCCTTAAAAACATTCCATGCAGGAAGACATATAGGGAGGGAAGTTGTTAGAATTAAATTACTTAATAACAAAATGTGAAACATTTACGTGCAAGTATAGCAATGCTACTAATGAAACTTTATGGTCTGCAAACCTTAAACACACAGATAGGCAAAATACAATTGTTTTATTTATACATATACCTTACACAAGATCCTCCAGCTGTCTCCAACATGTATAAGTCATTTAAAATGTGAATACATTTCTAATACACACAAATCTTGGAACAAAGTGGGGAGAAAGTTGTACTTAGGCATGTTAACTTTCTGTCACTGGATTCTAAAAGCCTTGTAAAAGAACCATGACTAACAGGAACATATTTAGTCTCCTTTTAAAACAGTTAAAGTCTAACACATTTTGTCAAAATAATCCTGTGGTGAAATCCATACCACCTTGAAGTCAGTGGTGAAACCAGGTTTGTGAATTTATAAACCAAAGTATCTTTTGTTAAACAATGTGACAAAAGTTAAAAAAAAACAGGCAAGTTCTTCATGGAGTCAGGATTTCATTGCTGCTGTCACTGCTTCTTCCTTATTATTTATGTATGTATATATATGCTTATTTTTATACTGTGTGACAAAGTATTTTTTTGAGGAGCAAGGGGAGGAAGAAAGTTAAAGTGGACTTGTCTATTTTGGTTTTATTTTCAAGATCATTTCTTTCCCTTTCCTCTCACCCTTTCCAAATACTAACATCTTTCTAGTTGTTCAGCAACTAGAAGTTATGGGCACTTTTCAGTATATTAGTTCGGTATACATTTCGTTTGAAACATTATTCCTCATAAAATTGTTGTATTATTTGTACATGTTTTATACAACTAAATATAACTAAATGTATTTGATTGTAATGGAAAGACTCGTGTTAATCAGAACTGAGGTGATAGGAATTACATCACAGGCAAATATCTAAGCATTTTCATGGCTGAAAACTTTATCCAAAGTTCTTCTTTCTGTGTTACTTTGTTCATTTTTCAACTGAACACTATTCAAGGTAAGTCAGTAGTCCTTCAGCACCACTTTTTATACTGTATGATGAGATTGCACCACTACCTGAATCTGACAGTCACAACCTGCTGCTTCAAAGTCTTCTGCCTCCAGAGCATCAGCTGGACCTGAGGATCAACTCACAGGGCTGTGGACAAGTTCTTCTTCTGTGGACACCAAAGAACTACACTGGAAACTTTGTCTTTCCCAGCTGCCTGTGAAGCATATCCCCAGAGCCTACAGAGGCATATCTTCTCAGCTTGACCATTTTGGACAAATGGGGAGAAATTGGTCTAATATATCAATGGCCAAAGAACCAAGCAATTCACTGCAGTAGGCCAGATAGCTCTATGCCTCCACCACCATACTGAGTTTCTTATTTAATTGCAAAATTTCTATTTGAGCAATTCCACAGGGAATACTTACAAACTTTCAGTTAAAGCTACTCCTGTGTGCACCAGCTTTGACAGATTCAGAGCTTAAATCAAACGATGATGTTGTGATAAGACAATTTGTGGAGAAGCACTGGGAGAATGATAGAGTGGCTTTGCATGGCCCTTTGGAAAATGTTATTTAATATTTAAAGGAGTTTAAATAAATATTTAAGAATTATAATTATAAACTAAAACCAAAACCTATTTAAAGTAGCTTTTTTTAAAAGAAGCTCACACTGTTTGAACTTGGTAGGAATAAATAATCAGAGCAATTGCAAATTTAGTATGAACAGGTGGCCCTTAACTAGAAACTACAATAACTTTTAATATAAAGACAAAGGATGTCATCATCTGATTTAAAGATCACAATGAGATTGTTCTCTATAATGATAAAATGAATATTAAACAGGTTCATTATTTCAGCTCATGTAATGAAAATGTTTATTTATTACAAAACTATTAAATGTAATTCCATTTAATTTGCCTGACTGATAATCCATTCCCACAGGACACTTTAAACAAAGGCTCGGAAACCAAATCACCATTTTGTGTTAGCTTATAACTGATAAATCCCTTTACACATAGAGATACAACACATGTATGAATAAGAACTGTAGATTTTAAACACAACCTTCGCAAACTGAAAGACACACCATCTTTTAAAAATGCAAACAGCAGCTCCTGAGATACCACAGCTGCTCAAACTAAACTTCAAAAATGTTAGGGTCACTTTAAAAAAGTGAGACAGGAAAACTCAGAAACTGCAGTCTGACTCAGGATTCTCCAAATCTGCTTTTCAACATTTTTTATGCCTGATCAGTGTGAAAAAACAACCTCATTAAAATAGGTAGCCTCTTCCTAACAGCCAAATTAAAGATGACAGAAGATAAAATCAATCTGAAATTTTATTGTTTCATTGTTTCATTATAGACCACCATACCAGGGACTGATGCAATAAAGAAATGCAAGGTGTAGCAAATCTACAGCTGTATCCACCTGTGTAATTTGACATGACTGCACGTTTGTTTGTTTCTCAGAACAGGACAGGGGAGGGGAGGAAAGTGAGTGACTGCAGTTCAGAAGTCAAAGGAAGATGTCTACCTACTGTTTTACACTCCAAAGAAAATATATGAAAAGTAGACTTACTAAAAACTGAATTCCAACTGGAACAAAGAGGGACACAGAGTGATGGAAGTTGTATTACATCTCTACCGTAAAAGCAAATATTGGTTTTGTATCTTAAACAGAGATTTGGTGGTATTGTTATTTGCAGAGAAAATGTAATTTTGCTAAGGGACAACACTTTCTCATGGAAATTCCTGAGGGTTTACTAGTAGATGTGTAACTAATTTAATTTTAACTCATACTGATTAATGGAGTCATAAAAGCCTTTCAACATGACAACACACCAAAGAGTAGAAGAAAATTAAAATCCAATCTATTTGCTTCTTTCCATGTAAAATTAAATGCAAATGTGTCAATGTGGTGTTTCTTTGTACACAAATTAAATGAAAATGTTTACAATTTAACAATTGAATCTTTAAGATTTTTAAAATAAAATAAGAACCAAGCTTCAGAATGTTTTCCATAATTCCCTATCCATCATTATTTGCACCCTATTAATTACTTTAATAAAAATTCCTAATAGATAAATTCATAGTGTGAATGAATAGAAAAAAAATCCGGTTTGTCTTAAGTTTCTGACATTGTCTCCAGAGAAATCATTGTTTTGAAAAGTATATTCCACCTTCACTTAAGAATATATTCCTTTGAGAATGCTTGGAGCACTGTAGCTACTGTTGAATTACATGCTTGGAATTTGTCTTAAAATCCACTGGAATATTTATTTCTGCCATGTACTATTATTATGAGTACTGGATAGTTCCTTCCTATGAAGTCATGTACAGGAGATGCAAATGAAAGTTTGTTTATAGCCTGCAGGAATTCAGCATCTGTTTTTGAGAAGGAATAATAACAGTTCTGGCACAAGAACAACATGGTGTTTTGCAGTAGGTACAATAAATCTAGTTAGTAGCTAAATGGTACATTTTGGAGTAGAGTCCTTCTAAACACACTTATCCTACAGGAATGGATACAGCGTTTTGTTAAAAGTTTGTCCCGTCTTCTTCCTAAGATATTATGGATTGAATTGTTTTGAATATTCTATGCAAAATGAAGATTCTACAATAAAATTATAAGATCCACTTGCTTACATGGCTTATTTTGGAGGTTGCCTCAGTTACTTTGCTAAAATCCATATTAGAATGAAACCTGAGAGACAAAAATATGTTTACCATTACATCAAATGCAAATAGGAAGCTTATTGACACTCTACAGACAGAACATCAAGACTTTATTTCTTGGCTTCTGTTTTGTTTAAAATACAAAAAATTATATGTAGACATAATGTCCTGTTGTTTTTCTCTCCTAGCCCAGAAGAATAATGTTTTTACTTCTCTAATAATTTATTTTGTTTTTATTATTCCAGCTGCTTTTGATTTTGTAACTTGGGAATAGTTTTTCTAATGACAGTCTTCCCTCAAAGCTAATACTTTACTGTTTAAAATAATTGCAGCAATAAGCCATGTAACACTGTTATTAATATCTGAAGATGTTTTCATTTAAATCTATGAAGAAGAGATGACAGAAGGATGTTGCAGTACAGGAATAAGATTCTATTATCAGACCTGGGAGTTACTTGGTTTCTGATCTTAAGCACAACACTTCAATTTCTTTGTGTCTCTCTTGTGCTTATGGTAGAATGGAGAAATTGAGAAGGTCTTTTTTTTTAATGCTTCAGATCTTTATTAACTTGCCCCATTATCGAATATATGTAAATCCTTATACAGATTTGGATTTGAATCAATGTGGTTGAGGTGTTTTTTTTCCAAAATCAAAGAAATTCTTAGCACAACACTAAACACATATCCTTTTCGCCTTTCCAGTAAGAAAATATTTCAAATACTGTAAAACAGTGTACATTGTACTATGAAAAGGTGGGAAAACCATTTTCATTGCCAAGTCATAGCTACCAATAGTTATGGAATATTTTTTAGGGTTGTTTTTTTTTTTT
>NW_010576156.1:0-3938 GCF_000687285.1 Phaethon lepturus | reverse complement strand
TTTCTGTGATTCTGTGATTCTGTGATTATATCATAGACTGAAAAAAATACTGTGCAGAATATATGACTATATCTTCTTTTCCATTTCCTGCGCATACAGAGGAGATAATTTCATGTCTATCTGTGCCTATACGCATAGGTAGATTCCTGTTATTGGGAAGGAGATCAAATGTGTATACATAGAAAGGACAGATTATACAGGTACACCATGAATACAAAATAAACCAAATATTAAATCGCAAACTAAAATATAAATAAGTACTTTAAAAATTTTACTTGTATTCCACAGCAATGCAATAACGTTCTAACACACAAAAAAATGCAATCTAGGGAATACATTGCAAAATGCAATCATGTATCTCATCGAATCACATATCCTTTCTTTACTGTTTCAGTGTATTGACTCTTATGCCAAACTACTGTATAAAAGACATTGTAAATACATTTTGCACAGTGTCATGAACAATACGATTTCATCACTGTAAATCATACTTGCTTAAAAGTCTATGAATGACCCACATTCAGAGCTGGCAGAAACTGAAATACCTTCACTGAACTCAGTGGAGTTAAGCAGATTAACTGATGTCAGTATCTGCCCCTGTGACTGAAAGCTGTGGAAAACAGTCTATTGTAATATAAAACTGTTATTTATGAGAAAGCCTCTATGAAGAATAGCAGGATGCCAGCTTAGCTGAATAGGGAATCCCAGAGGAAATAAAAAAGAAAATGTAGAGAGGGCAGAAGCACGGAGGGTCTGCCCAGAAGGAGTGTAGAAGGATCCCACAGGCACACAAGGATGGAATTAGGAAGACCAAACCTTGAGTTGTCTTGGTTTGGAACTGATGAAGGAAGTTAAAGGCAAAATAACGGCTTATCATGAGCTGCAAGGAGAAGACCATGTCTGCCTGTGGCTAGATGAGGAAGGTAATTTGCATTCAAAGGACACTGTCACAGAAAACATATAATGCTCATCTTCAGGAAGGAAAAGAAAGAGAGTCCGGGAAACCATCGGCTGCTCAGTCTCAGCTTAGTCCCTAGGAAAATTGAGGTGTAAGTCCTTATGAAGGCCAGTTTCAGGCACTTGCAGGACAAGAAAGTGACTTGGCCAGTGGGGCTTTACCTGGTGATTGTGCCTGATCATGATTGCTTTTTATGATGAAGTGACTTGCTAAACAGTGGCCATCAGTTGCTTTGACTCTAAGAAGGATTTCAGCATGGTGTCCTGCAGAATCCTTGTAGCCAAACTAGGGAGATGTGGGCTGGACAGGTGGACTACAAGGTGTGCAGAAGACTAGATGAACTGCTGGGCCCAAAGAGTGGTGGTCCATTGTTTGGCTTCTAACTGCTGGCCTTTTTCAGGGGTCAATACTAAGGAAAATGCTCTTTAAAACCTTCACCAATGACCCAGATGATGGCACGGAAAACACACTCATAACTTTGCAGATGACATCAAATCGCAGGAGCAGTCATTATGTTGAAAGGCAGAGCTGCTGCTCAAAGGGACCTTAGTGAGCTTGAGGAATGAGTCAAAAGGAACCTCATGAGTTTCAGCAAAGATATATGTGAAGTCCTGCGTCTGGGATGGATCAGTGGAGACTATGAACTGAGTGGCTATATACCAGATTTCCTGAAAATTATGTAGGTGGTTTGATGACAAATTTGCAATGTCCTTGCATCGATAAAGGCTAATTACATGCTGGACTACACCAAGACAACAATAACCAGAGGAAGGTATTCCCTTCCGCTCAGAACTCATGAGATTTCACCTGACGTATTGTGTTCTGTTTTGGGTCACCAAGTAAGAGAAAGATTGACAAACTGGAAAGAGTCCAGTGGAAGACCACTAAGATGTTTAGGGGACTGTCACACAGTGAAAGACTGAGAGATCCGTATTTGTTCAGCTTGAGGATGAAGACTAACAGATGACCTGTTTGCAGTTTTCATGCCTAAAGAGTTTTTATAGAGTAGTAGCGGTGCACAGCAAGAAGGAAGAAAACAGCTGTGACAGGTTGCAACAACAGGAATGTTGACTAGTTATAAAGAATAAAGAATGTACTATACACCTATTTAAGACATGAAACAAATTGCTTAGAGAGGTTGGGATATCCCAGTCCTTGGTGATCTTGAAAATCAAACTGTACCCAGGCAACCTCATCTAACTCAGAAATTAGCCCTACTATGAGCACAGGCCTGAACTAGATGACAGTAGAGGTCCCTTCCAGCCTAAATTTTTTGTGATTTTCTATGATTCGGTGTTATTCATATAAAACTACACTCCACTTTTTGTTGTTGTTGTTGTTTAATTTAAATAATTATAATAAAGTCTTATAAATGAAAAGAACACCCCATAGGATTAGACACAAATCTCAATTTATTTGATGTGCAAGAAATTAAGCTACACTTTGTGCTTAAATAGTCAAGACTCTTCTTACTTTTTATTACTGCTTATGATTTTTGTTTTAATTCTGTAAAAGAAAACCTGGTTTACCATACACTGAGTTTTGAAGTGATATTTTTTGCTGCTTCAACTCACTCTTGTTTAACAGTTCCATGTAATATAAATTCAGAATACTTTTATATAAAATTTTCAAGCACATTCTGTATCTACTTTTTTCTTATCTTTTAAAGCAAACATTTTTGTTCATTGTTTCTGCCTTGTAAGACCTGTATATGAGATGTGTTGGCAATTACTGGCTCCACATGGAGGCTCTGTTACTTCTATCCTGGGAGTGTTGAGGTGCTGCCAGTACTTAAAGCAGGAGGCAGTTTTTAGGTCATATAAGCATTTAACCTGCCATTATGTCTCCTTCCTTTTCTGTCCCATTTTCCCTTTGCCTAAAGTAAGCAATGATACAATAAAGATGAAACGAGTTAACAATTTTTCTGCCAGAAAAAGCAGCTCATGTCCATTTCCAGCTCCTCTGCTCCTTTCTGTCTCCTCTCCAGATCCACATTTAATATGTCATCAAGTTATGGCCTTATACAACCAGCCTTAATGCTCTGAGAATGCTTTGAACCTACTGTGAGCCTAAACTTCAAAGGAGAGAGAGTTCATAAATTGATTGAGACAAATTGCTTTTGAGATTGATGGAGAAGTTTGAATTCCACAAAAAATCCTGCCCCTGGAATGAAGAACTGGCAAGAACAATACATTTCTGAAGTTCTCCAAAAAGAAGTAAAGTTCTGAGCAAGAAACTGCCTAGATAGAGGAAACAAGTTGGATGAAATTAGTTATTTAGATGGAAGATAAACTAACTCAGTGTGGCCTCTGACAAATTTTTAGATCACAAAGTAAAAGAACATTGTAGATGATAAATATTAAAATGTATTTTATAGGTTTTATGCTAAAGTTAAGTATTTAGTGTGTTGGGTTTATAGGTAATGTCATCTCATTGATGCCACACAGTCTACCCAAAGTAATTCATGTTAATGGCAATCTTTTAATTGATTATGCTGGACTTCAGACCACACATATGTAGTTCACCCTTGAGGTGGAATTTAAGTCACTGAATTTTGATTACCATCTTGAACTCTGCACCTGAGGTTGTTCTCCCAGATTCTGTTTAGAGTAAGGGAGAGAAATATGTTAGACAAACTGTACCCTAAAAAGACTTCTTTTAGATAACACCATTAAGATAGATATGACTACGCTCAATATCCTTAATAGTCAAAATGATTATTAAGAAAGCCTGGAGAAGAAGCTGATCTGTAGATATTTACCATCAGATAAAATTTATCCTGCTATGGAGAGTTAGCTACTGTCCTGCAGAAGTGGAGGCAAAAACTGACCTATACTAAACCCTCTTTTTGACACTGTTTCTCATCATTTAAAATTAACTTCTGTATTTCTATACTCCATTGAAGTCTGGGATATAGACAGGTAATTTCAGTCTCCCGGTACTATAATATCTTTTCCCTCCCCTCCCCTCCCCTCCCCTC
>NW_010576155.1:0-5486 GCF_000687285.1 Phaethon lepturus | reverse complement strand
CTGGAGTACCCATCCTCATAGCTATAAATGAAAGGCAGCAGAGCACCCACCTAACGGGACACCAGGGCCACCTTAACCCCCGGCCAAGCACTGCTGTCGTGGGGTGCATAGCGGCATGACAGCGTAGCCCAGTGTCTGTCCCAGTTATTTGTATGGCATCCACTGTGATAGGAACCGAGAAGCCTCATGATCTTTCATGTATTTGTCCGTAGAGCAGCCAGGTGGAGAGGTTTTATTATGCCCCCTTTTTATAGGAAGGAATATTGAGGATAAAGGAGATGATTGAGAAAATGTCCCCAGCGATAAATTTAATACACAGGCAAGTTTGTATTTTCTAAATGAGACATAATTTCAGGGGTGTGGGTTTTACTTACTGAAAATCTACCCAGTGCTACACATGGAAAATACATTAAGATTTATACTTGGATATAATGCCAGTAATGTGAGAAGCATGGAAATACCTTAGTTGGATAGATGTTGGAAGAGTCTCCTTTCCAGAAGGAATGCTATTAGTAGTGCCTGAAGTGCTGCAGCCACACAAAACAGATTAAATGTATTTTTACACAACCTCTAATCCACCTCTGGCTGAATGGAGACAGTAGCTTGCCCAGGGACAGAAGTAAAATTTCCAATAAACTGGAGAATTGTTCCCAAATCTTCCAAAATACCCAGACATTTACTGCATCTCAGCAGAACCAGACAACCTCTCATCCATTTACAGCTGGAGATAAAAAGTTCAAAATTGTTGCATCAGGTGTTTTGGATTCTCCTTGCTGAAAGAAGGCAGATTCTTAGTTATTAAATATTTACTAGATATATCACACATCTAGCCCGAACATTTCCCTTGAAGCTAACCTTGAATATCGTAAAAATACTTAGGTCTCCCTGATTGAGCTATATTATTTAAGGTGATAAAATGTGAGCAAAAGATGTAATTAATGGGCTGGTTGGTTACATGAATATTCCTCCCTGAAGTATTATGGTGACATTTCTTCTCTTAATGCCTGAGTGATTTTGCTGAAGTCATTGACTATTGTCTTATGCATTAATTTGAGGTTTAAGGGGGGAAAAGGAATGTTAAAAAAAGGAATCTATTTCCCATTCAGGTCCCAAAAGCTTTCTGCAGCAACCTTACCCGCTCTCTAAGGACTCTAGAGTACGCTGAGAAAAAACCAGCAGTCTCTGGTTTAAATCCAGGCAGCACTCCACTGACTTTTTAAAAGATCTTATGAGGAACAAAACAGATTATAATTAAGGACAGCAAAATTCGGGATGAATATTCCAGGACTAATCAATTCTGCGCACATAAGATATAAGCAGCTCACCAAGCTGGTGCATGTATAGAATCCAACCCTAATTAACTGCGTGTGAATTTTGGATTACTGAAAAAACATGTCTTGTTAATTTAATAAATCTTCATTAATCTTGCAGGTAGCAGCAACTGCCACAAGAACCATTACAAATTGACCCTTTTCAAATCCTCATAATCCTGCACTGGAGAGATATACCTAATTGGGCTCATTAAAAATAAACATTGATTGACAGGACCACTGGGATCCTTAACAGGACTGTGTGGTCAAAAAGAATCATTGCACTCCTGATCTCTGGTGCATCAGCCTGTTGTTTGTCGGTTCTGCCATGGTCCACAAAACCAGCAGGAGAACTGCTGGCAGCAAGTAGCGCATAAGGCAGCGAGCAAGGGTGTGGGGTTACATTTGTAGGTAAAAGACCTTAAATATGGAACTTTTCCATGGTCAGGTCACGTTCACTTCCATGTGGCTGGTGGGGAGCATACAACGCAAATAAATATGGACATAAGGCAATTAAGGGTCTTTGAACTGTGATTTACTCTTGTTAAGACTTTGGGGCTGTTTCTTCAATGTTTTATGGTTTGTAAGTCATTAGCAACCTGCGCAAAACGAGTGTAGGAAAACACAGGCCAATCAATAGTTTATTACATAGGCATCAGTAATTACATAGCAGTGGGGAATTGGGCCTTGGGACTTTGCAATTATTTTCTGTTGCAAATGATGTTCAGACACCATTTGGGAAATCATGTTTTGGTCAAACACTGCATATTTTGATTAGTGTGGGTCAGTGTTATGGAGGTAATCAAATAATATGGATCTTTCTGGACTTAAAAAA
Source organism: Phaethon lepturus (assembly GCF_000687285.1). NCBI lineage: Eukaryota > Metazoa > Chordata > Aves > Phaethontiformes > Phaethontidae > Phaethon > Phaethon lepturus. The sequence continues at coordinate 3,341 of NW_010576155.1, read as the reverse complement.
AAATCTCTAAATCTCCATTTCTGAGTCCAAGTCAAAAAAAATTTTATTGGCTTATTACATAGCTTGAACATCATCTGGCTGGAACACCCGTGTGGCTGTGAATGCTCAGACATTGCCCTGGACATCTAATTCAATGCACACGTTTCAGTGTGTAGTTTGCTTGCTTTTAAAGGCAGTCTCCAACATTTTCTTCCACAGAACATGTAAACTTATTTAGTCTTTCTGCATTCCAGAACTACACAGAAACATGAACACTTCAATGACATCTAAAAACCCTACTGCACATCAGGGGAGTTCTGGAAACTGTCTACGTATGTGTTCCTAATGTGCAAAAAATGGACAATAATGTGGCCTAGTGTAGGTTTCTCAGAGCAGCATCAGCTAAGTTGAGTTATCACTCAGTTACCATGATCAGGGAGAGCACCCGTGAGCGCCCGGACCTGCCGATGTGCAGGCATTTGCTCAACTGCCGGAGTGCTTCTCTGAGCCCTTTGCTTCATCTGTTGCCTTTAGTTCTCCCACACCAAAAATCTCTTGGGCGACTAGGAGCCACAGGAGGTCATCCCAGTTTGTGCCCCCACTGCTTGCTCTGGTTTCTCATGGATACATGAAGCCCAGACACAGAGACGTTCCCATGCAAGGACCCAGCAGCTCTGCCGCCTCCAGGAGACAGGGCAAACACTCCTGAACGGGCTGCCCTGGAAGCCTGGGAGGCACTTCATGTTTCATCGCAGCTTGAGTGCGGTAAAGAAGTGGAAGCGTCAAAAAAGATTAGTGTGTCAGTGGTTAAAGTGATTGTGGCGTGAAGGGACTGAGGGCTGCCAAAACCAAAATAACAAGAAAATGTCTCTGAAGGCACTCCTGACGCATCATTTTGACAGATGTGCAGCTCCTCGTTAGCTGTGAGTAGCAGGGGAGAGTGAGCTCTTCTGCAACAACCTCCCTGGCCTGGGACTGGGACTAGATTTGGGATGGACTGAGCAGAAATGATGATCTCCAAGGTCCCTTCTAACCTTAACGATGCTGTGATTCTGTGAAATTGTATTCAAAAAGAGTTGCCTTCCTCAGTTCAGAGAAGTTTCTGGCAGTCCGCCGCTGCACCAGCGCAAGAAAAAGGGATGGGGCTGAACATCCAAATAACACACCTTTTGCAGCTTTAGACCTCAGCAGGACCAGGGCGTTGGATGTGGGTGACCCTGTGGCCCTCAGCATGGGAATCCCCCTCCTCCAACCCACTGTCAAAGGGTCTGCACCCTCACTGGAGAATACCTGGACACTCACAGACTGCAAGTTTGGAGACTCTTGCCAGAAGCTCACAGAAACCCACTGCAGGCACCTGCTAGAGGCCAATATTTCCTGGGTCTCTTTGCTGACAATGGAGAAGGAGAGATTTATTCAGAAGACAGTTCAGTTCACCCTCTGAATTCAACTCGTTCCTCCCGTGCTTGCATAAGGAGCACCAGGAGACTAAACTTCTACCTTGAGTATGTGGAAATGCTCCTCCATTCCTGCCTTCTCCAGTCCACCGCCCTCCCAAGGATCCTGCTCGCAGCCAGCATCCACTTTGTCCCAGACTTACCTCTCTTGACCGCTTAGTCTAGGAGCCGTGGGACCGTGAGCTGTGTTTGACAGGGGCACATCCATGTTTCTGCTGCACCTCTGACATGTGCTGCACATCCTCCTCCTGCTTTCTGCACCTCCTCCTGCCTGGTGGGTGAGCTCCAGACCATTCGCCAAGAACGCAATGGCCTTGAATGCCAGCCGGGATAACTTACACTGCTCAGACAAGAGCTTTGTGGGAATCTGAAAAGGAAATGGGGGGGAAGGAAGTAAACACAGTATCCTATTATTGTCACTTGTGTCTCTGCCTGATTTCTCTGGAGTTGTTTTCCTGACCAAATAAGAGTGAAACCACTATGTTAGATGTGCAGCACAGCCTGTGCAGTGCCTGGACTGCCTGCTGCTTCGTATTTATTAATTGAGAAATCCTTGGGCAAATTGCCACTCAAACCACGGCATTGTCGATAAATTCAGCTTTTGCTGGTACTCCAGCAGCATGCGAAGAAGCTGAACGAGACTGATTACACTGTACAGTTATATCTGCAGAAGGTTGATTATATGGTTTGCTTCCTAATTAAACACCTAAACATCCATTTACCGAGGAAAGTGAAATTGAGGAATCAGCATTTACAGCAGCCTATGTGGAATAAGAGACCCCGTGTGAAAATTCCTGGACCACAAAGACATTGTACTGGCCAAGCCCTCTCCAAAAATCTGGTTGGAGCTCACATGCAGTTTGGCATAACAAACATATCTTAAACCTTGTCACTCTTTCATGAGCAAGGGTGAGATGGAATCAGCTGTGGAAGAAGCAATGAAATCAGCTTCTGTCACAGCTTCTGGTACGGCCTGGGACGGAGCTGCGATTACGAACAGAAGGTGCCACAGCATCGTGTCTGCTGGCATCATCACAGGGACTGCTCAGAAAGCACCAGAGGGACTTTCTGAAACGATGCCTCAGTGGCATGAAAATCTTCATTCCATTCATTACATCAGTCGCTCCTGAAGAATTGAGTGCAAGAAACTCACCACTTAGAGGAGAGGAAAGGGGGAGAATTTCTTTGTAATGTCTTTTCTCTTGTTCCCTCCCTACTTTGTCTCTCCCTGACGCCGACTCAGACATTCGCAAGCATATCCAAACACAGAAATTGCCATATGGACTCAGCAGGATATCTGGGAATGATTTTCCCCATTACAGCTACACATTAGGTCTCACCCTGATCTTTAGCGTTTAACAGCATTATTTCTGATGTGAATAATTAAAAATCAAGTAAAAGTCAAATAAAGTAAAATGGCACTGTGGAGGAGCTGTGGAAGGTGAAGGATGTTGCCACAAGACTAAACGACTATCAATTAGCCATCAGTAACTTTAAACATGACGATTAGAAGAGAAAGTCTGGAAAACGTTTCTGATGGATGCTGAGGGATGAGAGTTTCTATGCTGTTGTTTGTGTGAAGACTGGTGTATTTATAAATGAAATTGTATGATGTGATTGCCTGTAACAGTGGACTGGATTTAATGCCTGCTGCATCCTTTTGCTTCTAGGTCACCATTCATCAGATTTCCAAATTCCTTAATTCCTTTCTTCATTATTAATTTTAAGGGCTGACATTTCATGGCAACACAATCTCCATGAATAATGTTAATATTCTGTCCTATCAAAAGGTGCTAAGGAAAAAAATTCACTAAGAAGTTTAAAGACAAGAGACAAAAAAAACTTTTATTTTATTTCTATTTCACTTGTGGGGATCCCATTATTATTATTATTATTATTATTATT
>NW_010576154.1:0-5317 GCF_000687285.1 Phaethon lepturus | reverse complement strand
GGCCCCGGGGCGACCCGGCCCTGCCGGGCTCCCGCCGTGCGCCGTCGCGCCGCTCCCCCTGTATAAACCCTCTGGCGAGAGCATCAGTCGCCACCCTCTGCCGGTGTCGTGTCTGTTAGCGGGATGAGTGAAGTTCCCTGTTATGAGTTCTTAGGTGCATTAAACGCTGCTAATTTGCCTCCAGCGTTGTGGTTAATTTCTGTTCAGGAACCTAACAGAAGTGCTTAAATATTGTGATCCGGGCAGTGTTGCCCTTCCCCCTTTCCCGTGTTTTAAAATACGGAATGAACAAAACTTTATCGCTGACTAAAAGAGACTGCAGAACACATCAGTGAACAATAGGTTTTCTCTAGTGTAAACTGCTGAGGTCTGCCGAATTTCTTTCATAGTGCCATTTGATTAAAGAAGGGGAACACATTTCCCAATCCTTTTTAATTTCAATAACTTCCCTGCATTGTTTGGAATTGTTTAGGCTTTCTTATTTTTATATACATGTTGATGACGTGTGTCTCAAAATCTTTTTACTCCAACTATTGCCAGATGCCCAGCTGCACAAAGATGCGAAGTTCTAACTCAGATGGCAGTATGAAAGTGTTGCAGAGAAACAAGAAGATATTTTCTGCATAGTAAAATCTCAGACAAACTGAATTTTCCTTTCTTGTTCTCTTTACCTACCTCTGCTCTGATCATATGTTATTTCTTCCTACCAAAAAAATGTCCTTGGATATGAGAATTAATACCACATGTATCTGCTTTATTTTCTTTCATTATGAGATGGGAGCAGGAAGGGTACTTATGCTATTTGATGACAGGTTGATTGAACTATTGACTTAGGGGCAGTAGGATGCATTTTTATGTGGCGGCATGACATCTCTTTTAACATCTAGCAATATAGGTGTATTCATGACTACCTAGGCATGTATTCTGTATTATGCTTAGAAAGGAACTCCTCCACTTCCCGTTACTAGTGTTCAAAATGTTTTGAAATCAGCTAAGGCAATAGTCTACGCTGTTGGACTTGCAACGTTTTGTGAATGCAAACTTAGCTTCCAGATAAAACTGGTTTTGCCTATTGCCTCATGGGCACAAAGGCTGCTCCCCAGACAAGTCCCAGTTGTCCTCCAGATGCCAAAGTCTGCAGGGCATCGGCAGGGGGGCAGTAAGCAATTCAGGCTGATCACCATCGGCGACCATCTACTGCTGTTGCTCTTTTCTGATGACTCATATAATCACCTTGTTTGGCTCCATTTTATAGAGGGAACAAACATCGCTTCAGTGGCAGGAAAAAGGGAGCAGAATTGAACTGAAAATGTCTGTGCTTTCCAAAGGAAGAAAAAGTCAAGAGGTTGCCTTTCAAGGATGACTGCTCTTCAGGTACACTGGGTGGGATCCAATCAAGTACTGCATCTGAAGTGCACTCAAGATAAATTCAGGATAAGCTCATATTAGGCCTCCAATTTTTTCCAAATTCATAAGGATTTAGTTAAAGTTAAGAGTTTAGACACATCTCTTAGCTACCTGAGCCGTAAGTTAGGAGGTAGAAATCAAAGAAATAAAACCCAAATCTCTGCAAATTCCATCACAAGACGCACTGTAAGTATGTATATGGTTTCCTTGTAATCAGTTTGCTAAAGGAAGAAATATATATGGAAATGCAAAGAGGAGTTTATTTTCTCCCAAACAGGAAGAAGATTAGTTTACTGGGGTACATATTCCTATTAATTTAATTGACAGTGGTTATACGTAAAGCTATTCATACAATGCTTGCAGTACAGGACAGATGTTCTATATATAGCTTATCAGGGACCTCTAACTGTGAAAAAGGTTGCAAAACATCTGCTTTGCTTTACTGGAAAAGCCTGTTCACATTTCAAGGAAAAGTCCCAGAAGAAATGGTACCAAAGAGGTGAAAAGAGGAAAAAGTATATTCTTTGTATTTTCTGTTCTGCGTTAAAACTAAAGTGAATAGTAAACATGTCCAAAAAGTTACACTCAAAAGAATTCTGTCATAAAATGGAAAGTCTTACAGTTCAGGATCAAGAATAATAAAATCAAACAACCCAAACTCCTGAATGGTAGTTGGGAAATGAAGGAACTCATGTAGATAGGCAGCTGATGATTTCAGAGAAAAGAGGACACTTAAAGTGAACTGCCTCCATCAGATACATGAGGACAAATTGAAAGGGGTTTATCAGTATCCTGAGGAAATAGCAGTACTTGGTAGAAAGTCCATCTGTTAATAAATTGGGATGGAGATTAAGTTAACAGACACTTAGCATGGTTGAACACTGAACTTGCTTTTGGAGTCATCTGAAGAAAAATAATAGACAAAGTGGATGGAAGAAAACAGCAAATGCAAAAGGCAGTAACCTACTAACAAAAAAAAAAAAAAAGAGGTGAAACAAGATATAGGGAATCTGGACACATATGGGTCACCTGGATGACACACACCCTTAGGTGTTAAAGATACTGTTTCCTGAATAATTTTCTGCCACTTACAACTATTTGAAAACCGTGGGCAACTGTTGAAGTGCTGAAAGATGGAAGGAAAGGAAATACCACACTGCTTTTCTAAAACAGAAAGCAGACCAATTCTAGCACCATTAGTCTATGGTCCCAGCTCTCCCCAAAACGGTGCCCATAGGGGCACCCCCTCCCTCCTTTACCCTCTGTCCTTTTCAGCTTAAAGAAACACCTCAGCCTTTCAAACCCAAGTTTACCTTCAATGATATGTAAGCTTAGGTGTAAGTGCTTACTTGGATCTGTGCCCTTGAGAAGAAAATAATTTCTGAATATTTCAACTCAGACTGTTGGCAATGGTAAAGGAACATGCAGATACACAGGAGATGCTGGAGAAAGAGATGAATGGGATATAAATACTATTTTGCTTGATATTAAACATCCAGGATTAGCACAGCAAAATGCAGATGATCTGAAAACTTATAGAGTGAAAATATGTTGATGCAGCATACCATAGTTTCAAGATTAAAGCCAAAAATCTGCAGCAGTATTAAAAAAATACAAAAATAAAAATAACCCTATTCCTCAGGCAGGATGCCACTGATTTTGTCTTTTGTATGCTGAATAAACTGGGGAGATACAAAAGAAATCATGAGATTCATTTGCTATTTTTAATACACAGCAATGAATTTTAGTCCTTAAAGTGCCCCAGCGGGTGTAGATGTGGATGTGGAATAAAGAGATGCATGGAAATTCACAATGATGAACAGCTCAACAAAAACTTGCAATCTACTGGCATTATGAAGAATATCAGGATATTATTAATTGTGGTAATTTTTTTCCTGTTTCAAGAGAGAGCTTTTCTCTGTTGGGAATGTAAATATACTCACTGCAGCTTTATTAAAGGGTTTCATAAACTAAGTTTCATTAAAGGGAAGATCTGCAGCATTTCATCATGCCTCTAATGTCTCATTTGGACAGATCAGCTCCTTGATCTAAGCTTCTGAAACTTGTCTAGCCCTGATTCAGGGAAGCATTTATATTCAGAAACAGCCCTTAGTATCAAGCATAGGCACAAGTGATTTTCTAAATGGGAAAGGCCTCAAAGACATATTTAAATTATTGCTTGGCTCAGGGCTTGCTTGTGGTCTTTCATGATGCTGTGAAGCAGGAACAACTGTGATGATTACCGAGGTGTGAGCGGTGAACTGCAGCAATTTCAGCTGGACATGCCCTCCTCTCCGGGCACCCTTGCACAGCTTGATCCCAAAGTAACCGGGACCCTGCTTTTACTGGGTTTATTTCTTTTTCTTCCTTGAGAACCTAGCAGTAAATAAACTTTAAAAAAAGAGCACACATACGAACTTTTTAGTTCAGCTGTTGAGTGGAGTATCTGCAGGTCTGTCCCGGGAGAAATTACAACTTGTGGGAATAATGCTGTTTCATGGGAGGAGGCTTTCATTCAGCAGTGCTCCACGCCCGTGGAGTAGCTCATCTGACATCCACAGAGCAAGGTTTCCCTGCCTGGAAATCCAAACTTCCCTTCCTTGAAACCAATAAAAAACCCCATTGAGACCACTTGTCCAGGATGCGTGAAACAGGATTTACACTGGGTGAGTGAGATCAGGTACTCCTGCTTATTACGATGATCCTTGAAAGAGGATTTCTTCTGGGATCTGATATTCTGCTTCTGATATTTTTTTTTTTAATTATTTTGTCCTTTAATTTTGTCCATCGGGTTATAAAGTGGTTTGTGGGTTTTGCTGGGTTTTTTTTATTGGTGCCTTTTGCATTTCACAGAAGCATGGTTATGAGAGAAGGTTTAAAAATACTCACTTTAAAATGAATTCTGAATTAAATCCATCCTCAGCAATTTGACTGGTAGAAAATAAGTACGTAGTATTACAAGAGGAATACTTTCTCATTAACCAGTTAGGTGGGAAAACATTTCACACAGTCAAATTGGTTTGCAAATCTTCTCCCCATCTCAGCCTCTGCCACTGCTTTTCCGTGAAACCTTGGACAAGCCGTTTTGCTTCTGAGTGCTGTTTTTTAACAGTGCGTTGCCTGTCTTAGCTATTTAGGATGTAACCTTTGAGGGCCAGAAGTTACAGTGTGGGAGTGTTACACAGGTATCTACCCTTGCATTTCATTCAGAAGGGCTGAGAGGAACCCTAACACAGACTGTATTTAAAATTGCCTATCTCAGGCTTCCTTACACTGCTGACATAGAACTTTCAGGACAGGTTTTGTTCCAAAGAAAGCCACTCAAAACTTCCGCTTACCTAGCATGGGGCAAATGAAACATTTAGCACCAAGATATACATCAGCTGTCCTATTTTTCAGTTTTACTTCTGCGTGTGATGGGCCTTTCTTATAAAATCACAATGGTGGCAAAACAGAAGCTACCTACCCGTGAGCCTCCTGATCTGTTGGACCACAGGGAAGATTTATGAGGATGGATGATCATGCAGTGAAAGCCTGGCTGTGGCTTATTGATCCTAAATTAACGCTCACCATTCCTGGGTGGCTTGTGGCACTTGTGCCAACCATTAACTCAAGCAAGTGGTGATGGACATGGAGCCCTCTCCTCCAGAGCACAAGATCTGTCACTGATCAGCTGGTAGATGCTGAAGATTGCAACCTCCTGATGTCCACTGGGGTCTCTGGGTGGCCTCTGCTCTCCTGCGCCAGCACTGCGGGTCAGGAGGAGGCAGGCAGAGCACGGTGGGACCCCTCCGGTGGCACCGGCTGGCATCTGCCAGGGAGCACCCTGCGGCAGGGAGGTCTGACCTGCTTCAGGACATCACAGAAATCACAGAAACTCTAGGCTGGAAAGGACCTTCAAGATCATCAA
>NW_010576153.1:0-5431 GCF_000687285.1 Phaethon lepturus | reverse complement strand
CCCGGTTCGCTTTGCTTGTGGGCGCGGCTTTGCTTTGCTTATGAAACTGCCTTTATCTCAACCCACAATCCCCCATCCTGCTCGGTGGGAGTAAGTGAGCGGCTGTGTGGGACTTAGCTGCCTCCTGGGGTTAACCCACATCCAGATGTCACAAGGCTTAAGTCAATACCCCGTTAACCACCCTGAAAATCTTGCAAGTCTATGAAGCTGTTCATAAGAGGTTGGGTATGACGGTATAAAGGCACACGACTGCCTCTGAGACTGTCTCCCATACAGACATAGACTCTCCCCTACAACTAGCAGCTCTGCCAACACGCCATGAATGCATACTGCAAAAGCAAGTGAAAACCAGATCACATTCAATGCGAGTACATCCTGTATCCTTCAGAAAGCAGGAGCAACATTATTCAGTGCAGTTCTAGGACAATCATTATTAAATCATTTGTAATCTAGATGTAGGTACAAAACGTGTTAGTATTTACAAAAGTCAATGCAAACGTACAGTGCTTTGTATGCAGTGAGGAGACTACGGGACTGATGACCCAGAGAAATTCTGTGAGGTGCTGTCAAATTTCTCATAAAGGTCTGCTAGATCAGCTCACCTCTGGTCTGCTGTATCCCTCTGCCAGACTGAAAAACAGCGTTATAATATATGTAATGCTCTTCTTTTGAAGCCACCACATAGCAGTGGCTGTGGGAATTCAACAGCGCTGGCAAGATCAGTTAACATGAAGTAGCCGTTTACAGCATGTGAAGTAAAAGCTGCTGGAGCTCTGCTAATAAAAACTGAGTTTGGCCTGTCTACATTTCTTCCTGTATATAATTCTTGCCTGATGGTATAACACCTAACAAAACCAGCTAAATCACTTAAAACTGATGACCTAAGGTTGGATTTGAATTCAGGTCCTCAAATCTTGGACTTTAACATTTGTGGTTTTTTAGTTTACACTGTACAGGTAAGGTTTCTTTATTGCTGTAAGATTCCTCTGTAATGTCTGAATAGTGACATGGCTTGTTTGTCATCTAGCCTTACATTACAGAAAGGAACTTATAAAAAAATCCCATACTATCAAAGTTCCCAGACAAAGAATGGCATGGAACAAGTTCCCAGACAAAGAATGGCATGGAACATACCAACAGGACAAAATGTAGGTATTTGGGGAACCTCTAAAAAGCAGGAGGTCAGCTTGGACCCTGCAAAAACACAGTATCCAAAACCATGACAAGCAGCTATGTATTGATACACATCTGCTCCCACAACCCTACTGTGGGGGAAAAAGTGTTGAGATGTTCTAAAGCTATTATACGGGGAAAACTTAAGGGTTTTCAATATATACAACTCCAGGCAGTGCCCATATTATCATAACAGCTCAAACACCTGCCTTAAACCCTGCTCAGTGCCACCCTCAGATCGGCCTCTTCCTCTCTATCGTCTCCGTTCCCTTGCCAGTTTCTCAGTGTTAAGAAAAGTATCACAGCACCAGGAGTGCGGAAGGAATAGGACTCAAAGGACGTCACATTATCCTTTTCCTTGGGCTAATGATAATTCCTACCCTCCCCAAAGTACTGGAATAGATTTGCTGTCAGTGTGCAGTCAGAGAGTCTGTGAGGCCTTGGAGAGATGGAGTTAGGGACATCGTTACATTTTGCTAAGGAGTCTTCTCCCCCATGACAGATGAAGGGAATCCACTCACATTATCCAAAAAGGGTGGGAGTCCCAGCTCCAAGCGACACTGCAATCTTCATCGCAAAGTGAAATCCCTGTGGGCTTAGCTCCCCACTGAGATCAGAGCAAGAGTGGGACTGGGGAAACAGTGAGGTAAGACAGAAAAAAACAGAAAGATATCTCAAATCTCATTAATTCCCAGTCTAAAAGTATCCTGCCTTTTTTAGAGGATTGTGTGTTGGAGCGGGGGTTGTATTATGAAAGTTTTAGCTGTTCTCGCCATCGCTGATAAAAGTTCTTTTTAGGAATCAGAAATAGGGAATTAATACAGTCATGCCCTAGGGAGCTTTAAGGGATGAAGATCTACAACTTTTCAAGCAAGAGGCAAATCAGTTCTTAACTCACCTATATTTTGAAGGCACCTGAATTCCCTGGATATTTAATTTCCATTTCTCTCTAACAATCCAGCTAACTAGAGACTGATTCTCCCTATGTATTTACACGTGTGATGCAGGGAGGCACGATGCAGACTTCTACATTGCTTGACTACTTTAACGACATGAGTGTGGAACAATGGGAAATGCACTCTTTGATGCCAAGATAATTTGCGTTTCAGTCTGATCGTACCTGACTGAAGCCTGCTCTGCTGTGCTGTGTGAACCACCAGTGGCGTTTTGATACCGTGTAGTTACTCTCTGAAATAAGCTGACAGACCAGTCTTGTACCCCTCAGCCCTACAAAATCCTTGAACTAGTTCGAGAGTGAAAGCAAGTGCCCAAGGTTTCACATACATATAGATATGCTATAGTCTAAAAACTATCCCTTTCAAGTAGATACTATTGCTAGGTCCTATTCATACCTTTTGAAAGATCTGTGTGAACCAGTATTAATAACATGGAAATAGCAAAGGGGAATACTCTGCTGAAGAATATTCTTAAAAGATGCATAGACATATACATAAAAGTCATCTGAAATACTTTGAAACATTAAAAAATAAGAAAAAATGTCAATAAATACACACAAAGTCAAATATCCTTAAATACCCAAGTCACTTTTTCTCTGCAACAATGTATTCCAGAACTCTTTTTACAGCGGTATATTTGTTATTTGTATGTGATTGAAAAACTAGCTGGTTTTCTCTACTTGTTTACAGTGGAATCATGTGCATCACTTTTTAATACAGTATTTTTTAAGAATTTGCTCTCTAACATACAGTAGTAAACCAAATTGTTATCAGTACTTTCAAGTTGAAAATATGAGGAAGACTACTATTAGGTCATGGAGCTATTTGTTCAGAACTACTGCAAAAAGCCTTGAATAACCTATCTCTAGAAGTACTTAAAAATGCTGAATATAGAATTTAATATATAGATTGACACTTAGTCTGTAATTTGAAGTAAGGTATAAATACTTACATAGCTATGTAGAAACCATATTCAATACTTATATAGTCCCTCAATGTAATCTTCAGCGCATTGGAAGAAAAGCTTGTCCATAAACACACATGTGCAAGTTGAGGCCAACAGGGATCTACAGAAAAGGTTTATTTTCAGGTACAAAAATACGGCATGCCCAGTTAGTTCAGCAGAATCAGTATCTCTTAACAAGTTTGGAAAATCAGACGACATTTTCCCCTAAACTGTAGAAGCCTGAAGCTGAAAATCGGTACCAAGTACATCAGATAAGAATGAAGAACATTTGTCTTCTGAAACATCTAGTAACTTCAACCATATGGAAAACAAATGCTCTGTTAGGTCCCCTTGCCAGACATACACATATTCACACAATCTAATGAATGCAAATATTTCCCATAGAATTTATGCAAACATTTTCTGGAAGGGGCCTAACCTCAGTAACTTGACTGCAAGCCTTTGAAAAATGCCTGCTTTGAAACTTCAGCTGCACTTGGGGATGATTTCTAGGCAGTTGCGTTCCTCTGCTTGGAAATTAATAGATGGCAAACTTAATATAGGAAAACTTCCTAGCTCTTTCTCTTTCCTTGTCAGAGCTGAATAGTTCAGAAAACCAAAAGAAATACCTTATAGTTGTATCCCAAAAATTTGGAACCTTGCCAAAGTAATTCTATTGTGGAGAAAGTGAAATATGTAGTTTTAAAAATGCAGATTACATGCTGGATGAAGAGCTCAGGCCCATCAAGTAAATGCATAATCTGTTAATTCCTCTCTGTTTTTTGCAACAAACGGAAAATCTAAATTAATTCATAGGTCTCAGACAAATGAAGAAAAGAAGAGCAGCAATTTACACACTTGAAAGAAAAATAAATTTCATCCACCTATCCATGCAAAATTACGCAATTCTTAAAGAGACTTTCCTATTTCCTATTACTTAACCTCATTGTGCAAAACAGTTAAATCTCTCTAACTATATTGCAAATAAACAGTAACTTTTTTTAAGGTTTTTTTTTTAAACTTAATCTTTTTTCCTTCACACTCTAAAAATGTTTGCATCATCCTACAGGCAACCATCATTCATACTTCATTGTCATCTTTGCCTCCAGCGTTCTCTACAAAACTGATGTATCCTATTGTACAAACGCAAAAACTGAGGCAAAGAGATGACAAATATTTTCAAATATTTACAGTAAATCTGGAGAACAGTTGTATTTTATTTTCTTTTGTGGTAAATTTCAGGACTTCTAACAGATTGAAGTTTGAGCTTAAGTCAAGGGGAACTGTTGATGGTCAGCATGTTAAAAAAAAAATAGCAGAGAGTTACAAAGTGGTCAAAAAGTCCGCCAAACTAAGTGCAGTCCAAAGGAAGCCTTAGGGAACTAGTTGAAGGTTACACAACTCATCACTGGCAGAGTGAGAATTTTAAATCCCATTCATAAAGTTGTATTGTCTCAAAACCATAATTTTGTGTGTGGAAACATCAAGTAAAAACCCTGCATGGTCATTCTGTTTTACTTCATTTCTTCTTCCCATGGAATGGGCAAGGGGTGGACACAATACATTGCCTTGCTGAGTACCTTTAGCCGGATCCTGACTTTTCTTACCCTTTCATATGGAAGACTCAGTCATGGTCATATCCGTCCCCCACTGTAACAGACCTAGTGAAAATAAGCTTTGCAAAACTGCAAACAAACCAATATCCCAGTATTTTGTGGCAGAGTTCTATGCAAGAAACTAAGAAATTATTTTAAAAATACTTTTCTTACTCAGATAAGCTTTGCTGTAGGCACTCAAGTAGAGCCAAACAGCAAAATATCTCCTCATATAATTAGGTGCTGGTTCACTAACAGCCCCTGCAAATGAACGCTAAGATCTTCAGTATGATCTAATCATAATTGTAGAGCTAATTTTGTGAGTGAAGAACAAGTTATAAATATGCAAGTCCTCTGAAATTTTTCCCCTTACTCATCTATTTCTTATTTGGATTAAATGTAAGACAGCTATTACAGAGAACTGCCTTACTTCGCTCAACTAACAATTTACTCTTAAAAGAATCTCTTTATGATAAGCAAATATACAACTGTTGAGCACTGGTTTCTTAGCTCATAGCTAAATTGCGTACTTGGATACACGTATGTTATGGCTCAATGTTTATAAATTTTCAAATCATTGGTCTTCAGACACTAATTGTTATCTTGCTGAAGTCCTATAAAAACATCTAACATTGTCCTAGCGATAGGACAAGGGGGTAATGGTTTTAAACTACAAGAGGGCATACTTAGACTAAACATAAAGAAGAAATCCTTCACAATCAGGGTGGTAAAACACTGGCCCAGGTTGTCCAGAGAGGTGG
>NW_010576152.1:0-5397 GCF_000687285.1 Phaethon lepturus | reverse complement strand
TTCCCTCGGTGTAATCCCTTTGGAAGGCACTGCCAGTAGTGTGCGTATGTTTCTGAACAGCCTGCAGGTGTTTGATCTCCTGAGGGTAAAGAGAGCACACCATTTGTTTGAGTTTGGCAGTCCGTCATTGCCCCTGCATGTCTCACCGTTTGTGTGCAGTGCAACATCAGTTCTTGCGATTCACTGTTATACTTGAGAGAACAGGACATGAGACTTTTGCAGCACCTTTTGTATTTCATAATAACTTCTGGAACTGGTAGTGAGCTCATCAAGTTGGTCTTCACATCAACATAGTCAAACACAGCAGAAGCAACTCCTTTTACAGTGAAATTCATGAAACTCTTCCCCATCGTGTCATGGTTGTGGTGAATAGGGGGTGCTCATTCAAAGCAACTGGATTCACTCTCAGTTCATAAGATAGAGTAATGGAGCAAGTCCTAAGTGCACACATAGCCTTGTGCCCAGCGGAATGCAGTCAGCCTGCAGATCTGGGAAGTGAAACTCCTTTTCTCCAGGATAAGATGGTGACCAATCTGAGGACAGGTTCCCAAAAGAACATTGAAAGAGTTGCAAGAGCTGATCCCAGCTGATCATAGAGCTGATTATCTACACGTGCGTGCAGGCTTTTGCTAGAATGACATCATCTTCACTGAAGGTCTGCTGAATCCTCAGGGAAAACCAGGCAACAATGGAGGTTCTTCCCCTCGTTCAAGAGGAGTCCATTTTTGCATCTCTGCATCTTTCCAGGCTTAAAAGAAAATAACTGCCCCCTGCTCCCTAGGCTCCCCCCAACCCAGCCAACGAATCCCCTGCAGTTAGATACCAGGTCTGACATCCTTGTCATGAGACTCTGGGTGGTTCCTTGCTTTCTTCCATTCTTTCCACCCTTGTCTCCTCATCATCACGGCAGTGTCCCTTCCTGAATTGTACTTTTGTTTCCTGGCTGATTCATGAAGACTTCATGACCACAGCATAAGTCTTGGGTAGGTGATGTCTGTCCTTCTGCTGTGGTGTGCTGTGTAATTCCTTTCATTAACTTGTTATGTATCAAGCAAGGAGAGCGCTTTTCTGAAGAGGCAGGAAAGTTCTCCTCTCTGACCGAGTTCTGGCTGGGGGTGCTGAATGTGGAGGATATGAGAATAGCTGCCTTCCAAACCATATACCAGAGAATGCTTGCATGCCATAATTCCTTACACTGCACTGTATTTACTTATTTCCAAGTAACGGTTATGTGATTTGTTTACTTTTTAATGAGTTTGGATTTTCTTTAAGACCTTGTCTCTCCCTGTGCATTTTATTGTTGACCGATACCTAGCAGCAAACAACTTTTGAGAAGATGGCTTACAAAAGATGTAGTTAATATTTGGGAACAGAGTTTGATGCAGGCACTACACGCCTCCCAGCACCACAGGGCCTAGCTCCAATGCTGTGAAGGCCCGTTCCTCTGGAGGTTTGCACTGTGGAGGGCATCAAGAGACACGTCCTGGAAGTTCCTTCTTTTAGTCCCTTGAGTAGAATGGCATCGCGACAGGCCGGAAGACAGAGGGCACCTTGTCAAAAAAACAGTCCTAAAGGTTACTGAGGATTGACTGGGAGGGTCTGATCTCTCATCCATTGTATCCTCAGAGACACACACAAAATATAAATGGGCAGAAAATTCACAGGAAACAGTCCTTGTGGAATAATGGATGTTTTTTAAGAACAATAAATTAGAAATTAAGCTGCCTGCTAAGTATTTTCTCTGTGCAATGGGAATGATGTTTTGTTGTTGTTTAGACTCTTACAACGAATGTAGTTCCATTGCTTTTTGATTGGGCTGGGACTAACTCTGTTTGTTTCACAGTGCTCCTGATCTCGACAACACTGAAAGTGCTGTCAAGGAGTTCGAGGTAGGAGATGAAGCAGATCCACGGGACCGTAGCTGAATGTTAAGCTTAGCAAATGTTTAGTTCGTTATGGGACTGGAGGCTGTCTGTCAAATGCAGCATTTCACATGAGCATAATGGGGAACGTCTCTGGAGAGTACGAGGGTGAAAAAGATCATGTGAATGAAAAATGTCATCAACAGGCAGAATTAGTGTAGATGAGTAGTGCTTTTATTTGAAATATTTCAAATATTAAAATATTCAAATATTATTTTTTAAAATACTTTTACTGTTAAAATTGGACAAACAAAAACTCCTATTTGTCGAGCTAGTTGCACCCCGTTCCTTTCTGATTCCTGTTCAGACTCATTGTGCAGTAGCACTTCCTCATGGTTTCGCTCTCAGCCTCAGACCTGAGCACTGCTTTTAACTTCTCGGGCTTGACTAGCTGTCAAACCCTCCTGTTTTTTCAGGAGCTGTGGCAGTACTGGTGAGCTAGTTTGACAGAGGCTAATCTAATGCTCAGTTGCACACGCTTTCCTCATAACTGCGGAGCTAGTGGAACCAGTGGACGTTCTTCTTTTAATGATGCCATTTCTTTGTGACCAGGCTTGGTGACAACCGATGCGTTCTGTTGTTGTCATCTTCTTGCTGAGACAGAGGA
Source organism: Phaethon lepturus (assembly GCF_000687285.1). Classification (NCBI taxonomy): domain Eukaryota; kingdom Metazoa; phylum Chordata; class Aves; order Phaethontiformes; family Phaethontidae; genus Phaethon; species Phaethon lepturus. The sequence continues at coordinate 2,868 of NW_010576152.1, read as the reverse complement.
AAGCCCCTGCCAGTCCTGAGGAAATGAGACAAATATATTGCCTGCTTAAAAATGCTCCTGTTTTACTTAATTTTTAAAAAATCTTTGGAGTACAGTAATTGTAAATATTATTGAAATCAATAATGCAATATTTTTGTAAATATTATTGAAGAAATTGTGCTGATTTTAATTGATGTGGAAAATTATAATTTTTTTTTCTTTTTCACTTTTGAAAATATTGAAAGGTATTACTAGAAAAAGTTTCCCGCTTGTAAAGCAAGAGTTTGTTGGGACTGAATTACAGCTCCTTTGTAGCTGAATTGGGTGACTATTCAGAAAAAGAGGAATATGTTTATTTTTGAAACAAGTCAAGACTACATATGTTTTGCTGGCAAAAAGGAGACTTCTTAAATGTAAAATTTCTTAAATTTAAAAGCATACCTCCACTCTCCATAGTAATGCTTCTATTTTAATTCAGAACTAAGACATTCATTGACTTTCCGGGAGTCTGTTAGTGCAGTGCACTCCTAAGGGAGCGGGGCAAAGAAGGGGAGAAGGAAAAGCAAAATACCTAGCACCTGCTCTTCCATGAGTTGTGCAAACTGTAATGTTATTTTTTTCCCAAACCTCAAAACTGTACTTGACAGTGGAATTGTGGCTATATTGTTAATGTTCATTCTTCCTTCCTTTCTTTTTTTGGCCTCTCCAGGAAGCGATTCGCGTAATCCTTGGAAATCTTGATGATTTACATCCATTTTCTACAGACCACTTCACTATTTTTCCATGTATCCTTTCCTACTCGTAAAAGAAAAGATTCAATGACTTGTATCTGTTGGGGATTGCTTACTGTGACATTCATGTCTAGTAGTATGCAGATCTTTAGCTGGAGTACGACTCCTTTGAGCTTTGCAGTTTTATGTTAGCTGAAGATCCTCCTCAGTTGTTGCCTTCACCAGGGAACTGGTGTGAAAAGAGTGTTTTGCAGTGTTTTCAGATGAGCACCTCTGCATTCCAGATCTGACTGAGCCAGAGAAAATGAACGTGTACATATAAAGGCAGAGGAAGCCCACCTAATGCGATTGCAAGGAAAGCTAGTGTATAGTTTCAAAAGGTTAATAAGACATAAAATGCTCCCTACAGACTCAGCAGCATTGGCCCACTAGTAGAGACGACCGCGGTTGTTTTCTTGTAAGGTATGTTGTGATTAGATAACATCCGTGAGCCTCTGAGGTTGGATTATACCTGCAAAACCATCTTCAGTCTGTACAGGAAGGAGTTTGAGCTTGACCTTGAGAGAATAGGGTAGTGTTCCCATCAAACCTTATGTTGCCTAGAGGGATGTTGAGTATAAATGTTGTTTCTTGGCTGGGAGCAACTGTGAGTATATGCTTAAGCACCCACATAGATGGCTGAGAGAAGCAAAAAGCACCTCACAGAGTGAGTTTCACGAGGAGAAGTAGCTGAGCTGAGGTAGTTGGAAGACTAGACAGGCTTTTGAACAGACAAAGCCTGCAGATTGTCATCCAGTTATCCTAGTCACCTCTTCAATGTAGTCTTTGAAGTCTAGAAAGAAAAGTGAAGCAGATGTCCTCCACCCAGTATTCACATTCTTTTCCTCTTCCCCCTTACTCTTTTGGGACCATTCACCAGGTTTTTTCCTTCTTCCCTAAAGTTTACAGGGGCATTTCGCTGCCGTCAGTCTGGCCTGCTATCAAAAGTGCTGTCTTTTGACAGCCTTGTGCCATTGCGCAGCATAGGCATATAGAAGGTAGTATTCAAATATTCGCATGCGCAGGTTTTTTTGAGTGTAGTTTCCTGGGGATTTCACTTCTGGTATGTAAATGCTGAGGCATTTGAGATTGGATTATTCTGGCCACCAGCTTTCCTACAGGCTCCTTCTCCTGCTAGATGCTTTTCATCAGAGTGCATCAAGGGCCCAGCTAGCCTTCATCTCTTTCTTCTTGCTTGCGCAACTGGACAGAATTTAGCCATGTCTGCTGCATATTCTGCAGCTTATTCTTTTAAATTGATGATAATTAAATTAAAAATGGTAACCGTTAATTATGTTTCTATTGTAGTTGCTGTAGTGTAAAGGGTTCGAAAGAAGTTACTCTCCTGAGGCTCTTGTTGAAGAGAAAAGCAAGTTAGTTGAATGAGAAGCCTTTTCAGTCCAAAGGTGTGTCAATTTGTGAATCAGATCAGGCCCTTTGGCATCATCACCTCCTGTGATTCTGGGTGCCCAGGAGTAATGAACACCCACGTGTTACCGCCTCCAAGGCATTCCCTTTCCAAGGCATTCCCTTCCGCTCTTGGAAGACTGCACTATTGCCACACCTTGTAATAGCAGGCAAGAACGAGGTCATCCTCTTTCTCTGTCGGAAGCTGCTACCTATGATAACAACTTATTCCTGTTCCTACCAGGAAGAGAAAGTAGCCAAGAGCATCGTCAGACAGGAAGCACCCAAACAAGCGAAGCCTCATTGTTGGTTTGCTTCAGTAAAGCTCGGCCAGTTTTTCCTGTGTGCTTGAGGAGTGTCTGATTCCCTAGAATCACTAGTTTTGTTCACTAGAAATTCAAGTATTTCTAGAACTTGGAAGTCAGGGCCCACTTGCTCAGCCAGCACTGGGCCGTGATGGGAACTGCAAGTTCAGAGGGCTGGTGTGATGAGTTGTCCTGCAGTCTGTGTGCTGGCCCTTTGCTGGAGTATAACTCTTCATTACTGTCACCAGCTGTGGGAGTCCTTGAAGCCAAGCTCAAAGGAGCAATTTCATCCCTTAAAGGAACTGATTGTGTCAGTGTTTCATCTAGGCAAATCTTGAGCTCCATCTCCAGTCTTCAGGTTGTTAGTCTCTGCTAGCAAATGGACTAAAAGTATTAATTTTCATAGA
>NW_010576151.1:0-5477 GCF_000687285.1 Phaethon lepturus | reverse complement strand
TTTTATTTTATTTTATTTTATTTTATTTTGGCTCAGCCCCAGTATATCTCAGTCACTGCCAGAGCTTTCGGGGCTGGCTGCGTGGCCCAGGAAAGGTAAAACAAAGGATAAACTTAGGGGCTTTGGTGCTTGTGGGACAGTCGCAAGAGGGAGAAGACATGGGCTCCTGCCGGTTAATCAAGTTTATTCGTAACCTTAATTCCGGTTTATTAACTTTAGGTGTAACAAGTTGTGCAGTAATTGTGGTTGTTAAGGGAGCACTGGGCAGTTTTTTCCTAGAGGGTATCAAATTCTGTGTTATTATTATACATGCACTAAATCTCCTTTAAAAGGCTTTCTGTAAATGTTTCAGGGCTATGCCAGAGAGAAGGGCACTTCATCTTGGTTTCCAGACGGGGTACTATCTATTTTAAACGCCCTGCAATAGCAATTGCCTTATTTGCCTCCTACCAAAAACCGCCTTGTTTTTTTGGAAGACAAAAGACATAAATTGAACTTTCGTGACTGCTCTATCAGTCATTAGTACATCTGGGTTCACGTGTGCACTCTCTATAGAGCCTGGCCGCAGCCTTTCACAGTCTGGCAAAATAAGGAAACTGCAGGATGGAAACTCAATGAGCCTAACTATTCTGCTTCCTTTTATTTTTTCTCCCTTTCGTATAAATCACACTCTTTTGAAACCACTGCTTTTCTTTTGCGGGCACAAACCCCTCATCTTTTAAAGTCTGTCTTTCAAGCTGATTGTTTCAACAGGCCAAGCAACTTGCCAAAGGCAGCTCCAGCCTATCTCTGTGTTGTCTCCCCAGGAACGTTTAGAGGAGAAGTACACGTTGATAAAACAGAGGCCACTGTTCAAAGGCTGGCTAGGGGAGGAATATTTTTAACGAGATTAGTTAACGCGGCTGCTCAGCGCCTCGAAGGAAGCGTGAATTCTGCGGGGCAGAATTGCTGCGGTGGGGCCCCAAGCCGGCGGCAGGTATTGGATGGGCTCCCAAGGATTTCGGCGGCCTCCGAATGAAGGGCTCGGCGACAGATAGAAGAAGTTGAAAAGTGCAAGCGGCAGCACGGAGGAATAAAATGGAGAGCGGCAGGACAGATGCAAGCGCAGAGCAGTGATGTGTGAGCCTCCGGAGGTGCTGTTTATGTTGGTGATGAAGGTCTGTGCTATTAAGTTTCAATTTGACAGTGCGTTTTAACAAACATTTTAGAGAAATGTGTTTGCAGGAAGGGTCGGAGATACTCAAATCATTGGCTGCAGTGAAGCATCAAGTGAACCTCGGTGTCTTAGGGAGATCTGGCAAACTCAAAATTAGGAAGAAAAAAAAGGGTTGGGCAAGATTTTGCGCTGTTTTTGCAAAGGCAGCGGAGTAAATGATGTTGTTCTTGTGGAATTTCTGACCTATCTGAAACCGGATCTACCTGAGTCTTATATGTGTTTTTCAGCCCACTTTTTGGATCCCAGAAATTCACAATCCTTTTTAAAAAGAGCTTTCATAATTTTATTTTTAGTGATAACTCATCACTAGATGTTTTAGGATCTAGTCCCATCGCTCTCCTGGCAGCGGTTTTTACCCCTGTCGATGAGGCCAACGTTCTGCTCGTGCTCTCGCAGCCAATACGATTACTCACTCGAGTAGGACCTAGATACGTGAATCGATATTGCAAAATGCGGCCCGGAGTCTGTAAATGGAAAACGTTAGCTCCCATAGGCAGGCCTTGCGTCTGCTTTAGCTCTCAGCTCCATTAATATGTCCGTTACTTAAATGAGTGAGGCAGCAGCCTGCCCTGGAGTAAGAACTTCCCCACCACCCCATTAGAGGAGGCCTCAACGTCTTGTTACCCCCCACCCCCCCGCCATTCAGCAGCCTGCGCGATGTGGGATAAGGCTGCCGGTGACACAGCCATGACTTATTTCCGAGGAGCAGGATTTTCTAAATGTGTCCACTAGATAGCACAATAAACTTCCTTCTTTTCCTGTTGAAAAACTTTCTCTCCCACCCAAAGAGCCATTAGCCCTTCAGTCTCAGAGTAATGGTGCTTCAGAAGGAGATCAAAGTTTCTCAGATAAGTGTTCCTCTACACAATGTTACCGACACTCCGCTTTGTAAACAGGCTTCTTTTTTATGGTTAAGAAGGACATATAAACATGCCAAGTGAGATGGATAGACTGTCACTTTTTCTTTTTCTCTTTGTATGTGTGTGTGTGTTAACTGCTCAATGAGTATCATGGTTGGGTTGCGCTGATACCATTGAACGTGGTCTGTCTTTTGTGTAAACAGGGGAAGAATAGAGAACTGCAAGAAGTAAGCCCAAGTGCAGATTTCTTACGGGAATCACTGCAGCTCCAGCCCCACTTTCTACTGCCTTTGAAGAGAAAATGATGATGTGTCCTTCTGAAAGAAGATGGAAGACATTAGCGCTCAGATCCATGTGCTTGGATGCCTGCCTGGACATTTTAGACCCAGGTTCTGCTTTAGGACCTAGGCTGGGTCTTGCAAATCCTAAAAATGAGGCTGCTGCCTCAGTTAAGGTGTTGAAACCGCCTCAGTCCCCTTTAGCTTGAAACAAAGAAGAGCCTGAGGCCCCTCCGAAGGCGTCTGGGAAAAGCTTAAGTCCCCCATTAGGCACCGTGTAGAGACTGAGCCCTGCTGTGGGGCAAGCCAGCATGTCTCCATGCTGAAGGGAGGGCCAGCTAGTAACAGCTGATAGGGATCCTGAGAGGTGGAGGGAAATGCTCCAGCTGAAGCAATGTGCATACCTTCTCTAAAAGGTATAGTGCAAGAGGTCTTTCATTCAGCTGGGAAACCTGAATGCAAATTTGCATTTTGAATTTATTTACAATTAAGTGAAATAAGCAACGGAGATGGTCCCATTCTTGCTCCTTAGGCAGATGGAGGCTGGCTAATGTATATTCGACTCTTCCAGCTGGAGAAAAACATGGGCTGTGGCCTCTGTGTCTTGTCATCCAGGGAACTAGCTGGTAGCCTCTCTTGTAGCTTGGTTAGTTGTTATGCTTCAAATAAGTGTGTGTTGTCTATCATGCATTACAAAACACTCTATATATAAAGGTAAGAAAAGAGGAAAATACAAAAAACCCCACCCCTCCTCCTTTCAAGCCTCCCAGTGAGTTGGTTGCTTTTCTGCCCAACCTGTAAGCTCCTCGGGGCAAGGACCAGGGCTGTGTGGCAGCCCTAAGCTGATCAGCCCTTGCAGTGTGATCCCTCAGCACATATAAGGAAGGTGCAAAGCGTCTGCTTGCATCTCCCCTTTCAAACCGGGGTCTGAGATTTCTGGATCCCTGACTTAAGAAGGTGATGACACGGCCCATCTTGTCTTTCACGTTTCAGAGCTAACCACAAGAGTGTAACGCACGTCTTCAAAAACAGGTGACACAAGGGGTTTTCCACGACAACCTTTCAAACTAAAGCAGAAAACCTCTGTTCCCAGGTTGAAAACACTCTTCATCACGGTGCACAAGCTCCTCCTGACAGGAGCGTGCTGCAGCTCTACTAATTAGACATCCCTGAGGGTTATTGTTACCGTACTGTCACCTGGAAACCGCAGCCATGGATTTGGACCTCGACCTCCTCTCCACTTCAGAAATAAAGCAAAACCAAACCGAACCAAAAGATGAGAGAGAAACAGTGAATACAGGCAGACCTCTTCCCTTGCCTTACCTTGGGGAGCCCAAGGCAGAAGTGGGACAGGAATAGGTGGTGGGCTCAGCTCAGCAGTGGCTTCATTGCTGCCCTGATCTTTTTACCACCCCTGCAGAGAGAGCCTTGCGAGGGACGTGAAGGAGAGTGCTGGAGCGATCTGCAGGCGGCTCTGAGGAAACCCACCCTGAAGGGGTGTGAAGATGCCTGCTTATAACACAGCTTTGCTTACTTTTCCGTGTTCTTCAAGGAACAGATTTGCCTATTTCCTTGAAGTGGGAGGAACAGCGGTATAGCCAGCCTGGCCAAAAGCCTCCTACAAACCTGTTTTCTCCTCTTTCCTGCCCTTTTGCATCCATAGGCAAGTCTATCTCAGCTCTCAGCTTTTAACTGCTACAACCGATCCATTAAATAGCTTCTCATGGACATTTTTTCCAACTCCAAGGAGCAGAGTTGCTGAGTGAGAAAGGCATGAGCCGGGCTCTCGCTGCTGGGACTTCCTCCAGACCAGCTTGCAGTCCTAAGAAAAATGAGTTGGATGGTCTCAGCTCTGTCCCCAATGAGCAGCAGCAGTAGATCACTTTGTGAAAATGAGCCACGCGTAATTTGGCACCACTGACAGAAGACTCACTCGCAGCAGCTCGGGGCCTTGCAGGCTTGAGATAATGTGCTGCTAAAATCACCTCTTGACCCTAACCCAGGAGGTTCCTCCAGGTCACAAGGGAAGGAGGGGGGTAGCAGGCCACTGCGAGATACCTTGATAAATGTACAAGCCCCCACAAGTCAGCCTGGCACGCCTGCACCGGTGTGAGCCGCTCTGTTTATCACAGCGAGAAGAGTATGTTTCTTGAGTTGTGTTAGAGGACTCCAGACTTCTCATTTAAGCTGCCTCCTCCTTTTTCCCCTCCGGTGCAGCGAGCCCACCATGGTGAACCGGTGGCCCTGACGGAGCGTGGAAGCAGGCTGCATGCATCTCCTTGTGATGGAGCTGGCAGAGAAAATCGGACACTGGGACAAACAACCATAAATCAGGACTGTCCTGATTAAATCAGGCATGGCTGGCAAGTAAGTTATTAGCCGCCTGTGAAACTAATTGTGATACTGATACACTCAATTTTGCTGTGTCTTTCAAACACCGGTTGTGATGGGAAACAGCTGTTAGAACCAGGGGAAAAAAAAAAGGGAGAGAGAGAAAGAAAAAAAAAAAAGAGAGTGCGCTTACGATTCAGAATCATAATAAAGTCTGTCTTCTCTATTCCCTTGCACAAAAGCTCTTAGATTCTTCTATTCTCCTCTAGACAATTACTCCCAGCAGGCAGGGTCACTCAGGATGAGCACACTATTGCATTTAAAGTTCATCTACTGAAGGGGGGGAAAAAGGCAGAGAAAGAAGGTAAAAAAAAAAAAATCTTCCCATTAATGTGTGAAAAAATGGCAGGTTTAAAATGGGTTAGAAATTCAGGTTAAAGCAAAAAAAAAAATTGTCACATGACATCAGTAGGAGAAAAGATTTTGTTCAGCGGTATTGTTTGACTGAACACTTCCTTCACAATAACACTAGTGCCGGGATGTAAAAGCCAGTGTTTATTTGATGCCTGGACCGGGCAACTGTTACGACCAGTTAGCATAGAAAAAAGGGGATGTTTTGAAATATGTCAAAAGGAGAAAGGGCCTGATCCTGCTCTGGTGGAAGCTGGTGGTGAGCCTTCAGAGTCGGAGACTCCCGTGTCGGCTGGCAGCCCATGCTCCGCCGGACCCGGGGGGGCTGCGCCGGAGTCGGCGGCGCGACCCCCTGCGCGGGCTGCGGCGAGAAGAGTGCGG
>NW_010576150.1:0-5458 GCF_000687285.1 Phaethon lepturus | reverse complement strand
ATTTTAAAACTTCTTATATAAAAAGTTTTTTTAAAAATATTATATAGCTTTTAAAAAAACTATCTCTATAATCATATTGAAAGGCTTTATTTTATTCTATATGTGATAGAGCAATAATATTGCACAGCTTAGAGAACTATGAAAGTGAAAAGTGCATTTGGATTATAACCATTGTGCACAGATTTCATCTGGACATTTGGGAAGAGCAGGACACCTGTTCATCCGTTTGCATTTTCCACTCTCTCTTTTTCCCTTGTTTTTGTAGCTACTTAGACCACAGATATCAAACTGAACATCTGAATGGCATCATGGCACAGTTGTATAAGCCCCCAAATAACAATTTTTCGCCCTGTTTTTGGAAACGTGATCACTGGTGGAGCACTGGTCAACACTCACAAAGTGTTCCCTTTCCTTGCTTTTAAGGCATGCTGGAAGCTGTTAACAGTATATGGTGCTGCTCAAAATCATATTGTTAAATCATTGTAATATTCTGGTCATTTTTTTCTAAAAAAGAAGGGGTTGAGAGCAGTTAATAAGAAATTTCTTGTGTTTTTTGTTTGTTTGTTTTTCTGTTTGTTTTTTCTTAGTGTATAATAATTGAAGGTTAAAATAATTGTGAACTATAATTGCATTTCATGTAAGCTTTTATTTTCAAAAGAATCCTTCTAGTTTCCACAACAAGCCACAAAGCTGCATCTTTGGTAAAAAAAAAAAAGAATTAGATATAGTGAAGGAACCTACAGGAAAATTTTATAATTTTAGTATAGTATCTTATTGGGTTATAAATAAGATATCCTTATAGATAAATATGACAAGGATGTGTCTTGTGAGACTTTTTTTAATGGACCCCGCTGGTTTATAATTTATAATCAGAAATTAATACAAGAAAGTGCCATAGTAGCACATTTTAACAAGGAGAGGAGAAAGTTGTGCTGCAAAATATGCTTAATAAAGATTTTTTTTCCCAACAGCCAGAACATATATATTCATTACTAAACTAGTTTCTAATAAATTATGCACAGTCCTTATGGAGTTAGTGAAAACATAAACCATACTGCTATAGGTATGTTACCAAGACCAGCTGCTTTGTAACGGTTTCCACATACCACTATATTTGCATTTCCTCTGATACAGTTAATATAAGCATTTATTTCTTTTCTAAAGGATTTCTTTCCCAATGTCAGCTCAGTATTTTAAATAGGTTAATTGAAATGGTTTATTTTCCTCTGGGGTTTTTTTTTTTGTTCTTTGTTGTTGTTGTTGTTTTGTTTTTAATTGAGGGTGAGCCTTTCAGATATTCAAGTTCCAAGATGGTCTTGAATACAGCTTATAAATAAGGTCCATTAGCTTTTTTTTAAGAAACAAACCAAACTAGGTTATATCTTATAGTTACAAAAAAAAAAAAAAAGGCTGGGGGAAGAGGGTCAACATCCTTGTATCCTATTCCAACTGTTTGGATTTATTATATCCTACTGTTTGATTTTTTTTTTTAAAAGGTTAAATTGTTTTCTCTTCAGAGTTGTCTAAGTGTTTATTCATTAGAAACTGGTGTCTATCCTTTAGACGAGTAAATTAGGACATACCTGTCCCCTCTAATTATCTGAATGACATTCAAAAACCCAGTTACACTCTGCACAACTATCCTCTGAAGGATCCCAAAGTTTTATGAGGAAATAGTCATGGTTTTTCCCACTAATGGCTTTTTGCCTTTACAACATGATCACCTCTTGAGTAATGAGAATGGTTCCAAGTACTACATTCTTATTCCTTAAAATTTTTATAGAAGTCTTTCTTGCAGTTTTAGCCATTTTAGCAAGATATTATTTTCTGTTATTTGCTTTTCTTTGTCAAAAAATCTTTTTTTATAACTATTTCATAGAGGAATAACGTATTATTGACTGTGATAATTCAGCTTTGGTTGCTGAAACTGAATACAGAGAATTCTCTCTCTTGCAACAAAACAGCTCGTGCTGGCTTGTGGAGATGACACACAGGAGGGCAGGAAATTATTCTAATAATGACACCAGGCAGTGTCCTCTGTTCTGAATTTCTGCTTATTTGTGTTATTGTTAACTAGTACTGAACTGATGTTCCTAATATTGGAAAGTTCCTAACGTAGGGATGATGCTCCTAACATTGCAACTTCTTTATTATTTAAAGGACACGCAAAACAGATCTTTACAATAAGATATATGTTATTTGTCACCAGGGGAAAAAAAATTTGCATTTTTTGTAATTTTTAATAAATAGTGGTTATTTTACTTCAGAGAAGCACTGATTTAGGTACTAAAGTGAGGGGATTTAGCTCATCTACTACTGAACAATGAGAATTCATTCCATACTAACAATTGTGTAATAAAAAAAAAGTCTGAGAAGTGTATGAATTCTAGGGATAAAATTACTATCTACTCAGAATTTTATGTTTCATTAACTCCCTTTTGCTGTTGTATATATTTTCATTTAAAATACAAATAAATACTGATTTTGCAAGTAAACATAAAAATGAGAGATGTACTGAACAACAACTTTGGCTAAATATTGCTAGGGAAAATAGGAGAAGGGACTTGGGGAGGGGAAGAAAAGACTTAGCAGTCGGTATTTTCAGGGAATATGTGACCAATAGTTCACAGTAAAGAAAAATATCTGTGACAGAGAGCAATGACAGGCAACATCTGCCAATCTGAGGGGACTGTAGAATGCGTACTCTGATTTTTTTCTGCAAGGCTTTAGAACAGAACATTATGCAGCACATAACTGTGTCCTTGTTTTAATGTGGCAGATCTCTGACACTTTCACTGATAATGTTGGTAGCTCCAAAGAGCCGTACTGCAGTGCCTGCTCTAGCAGCAGTGGATTACAGAGCATGTTTCATATAATAAACAGAGGCATGATTTCCCCCTGAATAGGAACAAGAACTGTGACTTGTGTGGGGTTTTTGGTAGTAGTCTGGGGGGTTTTTTGTTTTGTTCTTTTGGGGGATTGTTTCATTTTTTAAATACTTGCAGGCAACTACTTTTTGTTTAAAGAAGATATTCTGTTAAACTTCATACCTGTTCTTGTTTTCACTCCATTACTTGAAATGACATTAGGAAAAAGTATGTAAGATGTATCATTCCCTGCAACTAGACAAACAGTGAGGCAAAGTCAGTGAGAGCTTAGGAATTTAGGGTTTGGTTTGGAAAGGATAAAATATTCTAATGCTGTAATTTTTGTGCAAGAGCAAAAAGCTTTAAGTAGTATCATGTAGAATCAACATAAAAATAGTTACGGTTTTTCTTATGTAAAGCTAAGTAAATTAAGAAGTAATGTTTAAAGCACAAGTGAAAGTAAATACCATGGTATTTTGAAGACAGTATTTGGCAATGTTGTTTTTTAAATGTATTTTTATTTACATCTTTCACACTTTGTCTGCCTCCAGAGAACCTCCATGTATTATTTGTAAAACGGGACCTTAAAGTATGAAAACAAAAGCCCTTAGACTATCCAAGTCAGAAATTTGATTCTGTGTATCTTAATGTTTTAGTAAGAAGAAAAGAAAAAAGTTTAACCTCAAAGCAGTCCTTCTGGTGTCCGGGCATAACTGAGAAAGATTATGTATTTCTACTGAAATAAGATTCACATTAGAATAATTTATGGATTTTCAGTTTCTGAAATCTGCGTGATACTGATTAGTAGGAAAATGATGTAAAGCAAGTTATCTATGAGAATGAGCAGGTTATGGTAAAGGAAATATAATCCATGTGGAATGATGAACAGACAGTATTTGAGGTTGGAGACATGAGAAAAGTTATGGAGGTATGAGAAAAGTTACATAACATAGTTTCAACTTACAAATCAACATATCACATCAACTCTAAACCAGCAGGCTAGTGCAGTGAACATGCAGATTAGACCAGAAGGGAAAGATATGAAGCAGGGAGCAATTTATTTTTTCTCCTTATTTCCATTATTGTCTAATAGCTATGCTTGAATAAATAAAAATTATTTCTGTGAGTGGCATTGTTGATGTGTTTTGGGTTTTTTTTGTTTGAATGATTTATTATTTTTTTATTCTTGATGCAGAGGTTTTTCTAGTGCATGGATTGAAAAAAAAAAAAACCAGGAAAAGCAAGTGAAGCGATGGTCTCTTACTGGAGTGGTGCAAAACCTCAAGTGAACCGAAATTAAGAACTAAACCAGATTTAATATGGAAAGGAAAGACTAAGGCAAAGATGAGAACAATATCAGTATCATTAAAACAGGTATCTATCTTCATAGTTGGACTTTGTTGTTTGTTTATGCGTTGTCACCTTCTTATGTGCTAGTTTTTTCCTTTACCTTTTCCTTTATCTGTCACAAACAAGGAGGCTGCAGTGTTTGGAAGGACTTTAGTGTTACGGACAGCATAAGGATGAGCATGTTTTAATACTTAACCCATCCAGTCATTAGAGGTGTCTGCATCTAGAGATTGCTTCTGAGGATATTGAGTACTGTGTCCAACACACAGCTATTGCTCATCTCACGTTCTCCCTACTGTATGTCTCAATGCATGCTGAAATAAGGTTTTTCATAAGAGGAATGATAATTCCTCTCCTTGTCAGGAGATTAGTTCTAATGTGGGTCCATTATTCCTCTTTTCCTAAGTCATCTTCTCTTAGAGGTTAGCCTAGTTTATGGCAAATACAGACTCGAATCCAATTTTGTCATGAGCATCCTAGGAATGGAGTTAGAAGGTTACATAATTTTGAAAAGTGCTTTACCATTTACAATTCGCTGAACATCTGACTCAGGCCAGATTAAGGAAAAATGTAAACAGGAGCTAAGTAATTAAGTACTTATTGTCTGACTATCTCCACATATTTTTCTCAGTTCCTCTGATCTCACCTGTGAAAGGAATATAACAGCATTCCCAAGGTATGAGGAGGAAAAAGTAAATAAAGATGATGATGCAATGCCATATGTAAGTGTTTTGGTTGGGTTTTTTTTTTTCTTTTTCTTGAGGAACCTTTTGCTATTCCATTCTGCACTGGCGTGAGAAATTATCTGAATTAATGCAAAGCCCACTCCTTATGTATACTGAAACATCTGTAACAAGCCTTCCAGCTATGAGTTTTAAAGCTTGTATCCCATTTGATTAAAATGAGTTAGTGCAATATAAGAATTGCTGTCATGCAGGAGGTGTAGACTGGTGGTCCTGTACACACAGCTGGGTAGGCACAACAAAATGTGGCTTTAAGTTGTTATTAAATAGTCTGGACTTCTACAAAAAAAAGTAAATTAAGCTGAAGATAAAAATGAATGGCCCCCAGCTGAATCTACCCTTATGTATATGAATTGAAAGTAACCTCCCTAAAGAGTAAAATTACACCAGTATGAAACTCATGTCAGTAACCTCAGGGTAATCAGCTAAATATGTATGTCTGAGAGAAAAGCTCAGTATGCTTACAAATGAAGAGCAGCCTGCTGAAGGAAAGGGAAT
>NW_010576149.1:0-5427 GCF_000687285.1 Phaethon lepturus | reverse complement strand
ACCCAAATTATTCTATGATTATATGATTCTACAAAATGTCACTTCCCATAGCATGAAAATTTTTCTTATCCATTTAATACAAATTTATAGTGGCATTCCCTTCTAAGGCTTCTGTCTTATATGCTTCGTAGCAGGTATTTATGAAGCAAGAATGTTTCAATATATACTAGAAATTTTATATATATTACATTTATTTTGTCCATTAATATGTTTATATGTGAACATTCAGGTATGTTATACATATGTGGACATCAGGTTGTTCAGGTTTTTGTCTAGACAAGTTCTGAAAACCTGCAAGGTTCTATATTAGTTGTCCCTTGTTCTTGTGTTTAACCAATCATATAATGAAAAACTTTTTTCTTACATGAAATCAAGATCCTCAAAAATATCTTGTTCTAATAAGTTATGTTTCAAAGGAACTAAAGCAGCTCAGTAGATTGAAAGGTCTGGATTCAGGTTATGTGAACACCTAAATCTCACTTCTGAAAAGGTCTCAGTCATCTACAGGTTGTTTTATAATGAAATGGAATTTAAACTTTCTGTTATGAGCTCTCTGACACATGAACATTGTGGTGAGGATGGGTAAATCAAAGACAGTTATTCATTGTAATTCACCATAGTTTCCTTTGTGGTTCAGTTCAAAATGTCTCTTAATGAGTTAGCTTGCTAACTGTTGCTGCTGTTGGAAGCTTTTGATACTTCCTTCACCTTGAACACTGTCTTATTCCTAGGTGGTGCTCCTAGTGGCTTCTTAAATTCTGGAAACAAGGGGCACTCCAATCTGAAAAGGCTCTGAAGTTTGATTACTGTAACAACTGTAATGCACTGAATTTGTTGAAAGTTAACTAAGTGGCTGGTTTACGTATCTTCATCACGGTCATGCATAAGTAAGCATTCTGTGACAGAGAGACTCTACACATAAAGCTCAGTGAGACTGAAAGGTGGACCATACTTTTAAGGCAGCCCTGAATGTTGTTTCTTTTCAGCATTTTGTTTCCTTCTTTTGGCTAATGACAACTATTTTAAACTCCTTGTTTAAAATCATTAGCTAGAAAATTGCATTCTGATCAGTAATTTTAAAGGTATTGCTGAGATGCCTTCTACCATGTTTCCTTTTTTTACAAACTAATTCACAGTGTGGAAGTCATTGGTCATTCTTGCTGTATATTCTTGAATAAACAACTTGCCTTATCATGATTAAACTTCAATTATAAATTCCTTGCTGGATATGTAGGCAACATCTTGCACAACTTCAGTGTTAGTGTGTTAGTCAGCTTGTAAGCCAAGAAGACTCAAGCCTTCTGTGGCACTTCTGTAGGTGATGGATGTGGTTTTCTGCCCCCCACCTCTGGAAAAGTGTGGCAGCATCTTTGTGTGTGTCTTGATTTGTGCAAAGCTTGTGTAAAAGCTAGTGAATGTAGATTCCTTGTTCTCCCTTTTTATCACTGTGTCTGCCTGAGAAGCCTACAAGCCATGAGAACCATCTGGTAGTGAGTGCTGGCTCCTCATCTGAAGAAGTAACTGTCTGGCATACACTGAGCAGCACACTTGAGTACCTGAGATGCCTTTTTGATAAAGCACAGAAGTCTAAGCTAAAAGAATTGTTCAGGAAAATCTTACCTAACATCTAAGACATTATTAACATCTACAGTTTCAGGTGATGTTTCCTGGACTTCCTAAATTGCCACTCTTGCTAAACTGGGTGTCTAAATATCTTTCTCCTTCCAGTTTGTGTTAATGATGAAAAAAGAGAAGTTACTGTTTGCCTACACATCTGAAGGTAGCGTAATGTGCCAGGAATATTTAGACCATACCTTATATACTTGCACTAAACAATGTTGAGTTAAAAAACTGTTGCTGAAAGTCCCTTTTATAAGAAACTAGTGACAAGAAAGTTGGCTCTAAGGCTGGGATGCCTTGAGGATCAAGCTCGTGTGGTATGAATCTAAAGCACCTTCATCTGAAATTGAGGGTTCTCTCTTCATGAGAACCATGTTTCTTCTGCTAATGCTGGGAGAAGGCAGGAATAGTCACTGCAGAGCCCGATGTACAGATTCCAGAATACAGAAGAAAAGCAGACAAGAGAGACCCATTTCCTAGTGTGGCAATGTCAGCACTTAGCTCCTGATAAAAAGATTGTAATTCTGATTCTTATATTACTTCTATTTTTTAGCTAATGACTATTTCAATATACATTGTTTAAAAAGCTGAGGCAACAGGATCTAGGTATGAGTCGTCTTTCAAGAAAAGTCCTTTATTGCTCTTGTGCTTGCAGTCAAGACCAGAGTCCCTGTTAATCCCTTTTTCCAAGGTTTTTCAATTTTTTATTTCTTGATACACACTGGCCTAGCTTCAGCAGAAGAGGGAGAAAAAAACTGGAAATAGTTCATAGTATGGTCGATGGAGGGGGCTTCTTTGATTATGAGAATGATTAGTTAAAATCTATTCAGCTCAAGTATTTAAATGCATCAGGCAATTTCAGGCTCTGAGACTCCATATCATATCAAATGATTGATGTCAGAGAATCTACAGTCCTGCAAACTCCATTAAAAAGTTTTATATATAAATTCTAGGCATTGTGCTGTAGATTGTAATATCTAAGGACTTCTGCTTAAAGGTTGTCCTCTTGCTTTGAGGCTTATAGTCATGGCTCAGTACTAATAAGCGCAGACAAAAAGATGACTCTCACGGTGGCAAAAAATGAGCAGATTAGCACTGAAAACTTTTCAGATACTAGGACATCAAGGTCAGATCTGTTGTATTTAAATGCTTCATTTCTTTTATACACTGCCATTTGCTGTGGTCTGAGGACTGCTCCTTACAAGCCATGCTGACAAGATGTCTCTTAGAATAATTTTCAGAATAGATGAAGGCACTATCAAAAGATAGGCATAGAGGAAGACAATTCCCACAAGCTTTCACTTAGACATGCTCCCAGGAAAAGAAAAACTTCCTGGGCATTGTATGCAGTTGCTTAATGCCCCTGACAGAATGTCACATCACTTGTTTCCCCGGTGAAGATAGGGAACACACATTTATAGGTGTTGATTGGGGTAAATTGGTCCACACTACAGCACACAACCAGTGGACTACATCTCTTTTTTTATGGGCATCTGTCGTTTCAATTTGAATAGTATAACACAACAATTATTTTTCTAGTAGTTCATATAATAGAATGTGGGTTACGTGAGAGGCCAGTCAGGGTCACCAGCAGGAGTTTGGCCTGAGTTTAAAGCGGACCCAAGCAGATTGAGTATCTGACGCTGTAGGTGACAGTGTGAACAGCTGGGGAGCACTGGCTTCCAGGCTGATAGTCCCGGGCTGCTCAGAAGAATAAGCGAGAAGCAGAATCAGTGTCAGCATTTTTGGAGGTTATTATATGCACTGTATTAATGGCAAATAAATTGAGTTTTTCCAAGAGTTTCTTGGAATGTATTGAACTCATTAAGACACCTTTTTTAAGAAGAGATGACCTGACTTTTTTGGTTTAACTTTTCTTCTCTGTTGACTGCAGAGAGAGCCAAGACTCACAGGCAATACAAGTTAGTTAAAATAAATGCCACTAAGCAATAAGAAATGATGTATGTTTTTCTGCCCTTTTATGGAAGCTGTCTAAGGGCACACCACAGTAACTACTTCTTGTGTGTAAGATCTAAAGTTTTTAGGTTATGACAGATATATAAAATTAATCATAGAGTGAATTAAATAGACAGCCTCCAAAACCCTGTCAAGTGAAGTAAATTTTCTGGCTTATTTCATTCCAGGAAAGGTATAGTTCCTTGCAAACATCTCCTGCCTCTTCAGCAAGAAGGGTGATGGTAGTCTCTGGTGAGACTATGGTGACTTTACGTGGTTTTAGACTCTGCTTTATGAAAGTTGTGTCTCCAATGCTCTACTACTGAGGGCCAAATGTAAAAACAAAACACTGGTGGTTATTTTTTGGTTCAAAAAGAGATCTTTTGTTTTCCCTCAAAAAGTAGAGAAAATAAACTGTCATGGTCTTGTTTGTTTTTCCTTTATTCTCTTTGTGTTTACAGTACTGAAGTCAAAGGATCTGCAGGCTGTCTCCCACAAGAAGGTGAGAGAGTTATAATGCAGAACTTATCATACCTGAATTTCAGAATTTAGAAAATCAGAATTCTCAGAGGAAATGCTTTTTCTGTAGATGATTATAAAATAGACTGAGCTCAAATGCTGGATGTGAATTTGGAGTCAAACATCTTCATATTTTGGACACAAACTTTGCAACCAGATCTGGTAATTATGGATGAACCCAAATTCCCATGCAATGCATTAATTATTTGAATGTTCAGCATCCGGTACTTAATCTAAAATCTTGCCTGAAGATCCCATGTCCCCCAAGGTTACAAACAACCAACTACAAACACTCTGATTAGTTCCATATTTATTGTACAACGATCTTATTACTGCAGAGCAACTGAATTGCACATGAGAAAAAAACTTTGAAAAAAATGTATTGGATTCAAGGGTCAAAACTTCAGCAGCAAATCATATTTCTCTGTAAGATGATGAATCACAGTTTTTCGATTTAATAAAAGTTTTAGAAAAAATAGAGCCTGAGAATTCTCCATCTTATTACAGCATAAACGAAGAATAACCCCTCTGATCTAATTTAATGTAACCTATAATCTAATCCTCCCTTTTCTTTAGGAGTTTATTATCAGAATGTGATTGGTGTTCCACAGCATTTAATAGAACATTGTATTATCTGTCATCAGTTTGCCTCCCTGAAACCAGTACATCACTTAGCTTAAATATGCTTTAAGACTGTAGAGAGCTGTTTAGAACAAGGTCTCCTCCTTTATGTCAACTTTGCACTGCAGGAGACTCATAGTTCTATACCTCCCTCTGCCAAGTGGAAGGATATTTTTGCTTAGCTTGGAGAAGAAATTGTTGATTTTGACAACTATACAAAGATATGTAGTTTCCGTTTCACCTGCACCTTGCTACAACCCTGATGACTGGTTATTGCCAAACAGGATACTATAGAGGTCTTTTGTACAAATCTGAGTGTGAGAAGCGGATAGTTTTCACATAAGGTACAACACATTTGGAAGCCCTCAGAAAAGCACAGTCTGCAGAGATATAGAATCAGTTGAGGTGTTAGTTAAATCTTTTCTTCCTTCAAATTAATGATTTATTTGGGTAAAAAGAGAGCAGAAGAAAGTACTAGCTTCTCCAAAGAAGTTTCAGGTTTTTTTTTTATCCCAAAAGTGGAACAACCACCAAGAGTGTAAGAAGCAGTATACCAAATTAGTGGTTCCAGTGTAATACTAGTAGAGAGCAGGTTTCATTTCTTGTTTTGTTTGTTTTGCTAATCTAATGAGAATGCTAACCCACAGTATTTTTTTATAAAACTTCTCTCCTTTTTTTCACGGAAAAAAATTGTCTCAGGACAAAAAAAAA
>NW_010576148.1:0-5497 GCF_000687285.1 Phaethon lepturus | reverse complement strand
GCGTGGGGCTTGGCTGGGTTAAACCACGACAGCCTCTCTGCAATCTTCCGTTTGCTGGAAGCACTGGTAAGACTGACTGCTGTTTATTCTTGATCCCAGTGTTGCAGATAGTTTCAAACTTCACCTGACCCAGAAGTTTTTATCTGCAAAGCAGACGAGTAGGAGATAGGAGAAAGGTGCAACCAAACAGGCTCAGGATTGATGTTCTTCAGTGGTACAACACTTGTTGGTTTTAGCTCTTAGTTAGGAGGGTAAAACTGATCTTTCTCTATTGCAGTCTTATTGCCTGACTCAAAATCTCCATCTTACAGTTAACTTTCAGGCAAAAACATCATGATTTTTCAGGCCCTAAACAGTATGTGTCTGTCTCTGTTCTTTGACTCAAAGTCACATTTTCTTTTACTGGCTCAGATGGGAAAATTAATATTACCAACGTCTGAATTTTCCTCTGAAGGCACCTACCTTAATAATACCTTGCAAAGTAGTCAAAGGTGTGGCTGATAAAAATTGTCTTTAGTCCTGAGGAGGCTGAAAGCAGTGTCTGTCACCACAGGTAGTTCAGGTCATCTTTCCAGCTTAATAACAAAAAGGGTTTCTTGATGCTGACAGAGTTATCAGCGTAAGCAGTGCTGAGGCAGAGAAGTGCATGACATGCTTTTTGTTTTTTTCAGAGGACTATCGCTTGCGTTGGTAAATATTCATAATTGATGAATGCCGTTATCTGCCCCGCCAAGGGGAAACGTGTATCAGATACCCCATTTGTGGCCTGTTCTTACAGCTCGTAGGAACTGATACAGGTACATATCTTTATAACACTCTTCAGAGGAGTGAATTTCCTTGGCTTTGCCCTTACCATAGGCATGTCTCCCGTCAGAGGCCGTTCTGTTTTGGTAGTGTTCCTCAGCGACGTGTTTGCCCAGGAGCGGCACCGGCGCTGCGTAAGAAACCAGCGACGTCCCGCGTTACGCTATGCTTAAGTTTTTACAGCAAGCAGTACCGGCTCTGCTGCAGCCGCAGGCGCTTTGCCCGTGGCTGAGCGGGCGTGGGATTTCAGCCGCAGAGTGCAATACCATTCTTGTCTGTGGAGCTGGAGCTTAGCTGGCGAGTTCACCATTACACAGGTGGGAAAGTGGAAAGTGGGAAGAAAAATGGGAAGTGTATGTTTTGTGCCATATTCTGTAGGATTTTTCCTTGTCTTTACAAAGACGGGTTAAATTTGCTGTCCCTGGGGCAGCGTTAGAGAAGTGTAACGGTTACCCCGTGCCATTAAGCAAAACTTCCAACCACATACTGGATGTATTTCTGTATTTCTGTATTTCTTTCTGTATTTCTTTCTGTATTTCTTTCCTCTTCTGCTAGGGAAGTGTGCCTTTGAAGTCAGTGCGTGAGATGATAGAGTTTATTATTTATCCAGCACGCTGCATGAAAATGTGCCCAACTTTCAAACAAGCAATTCATTCTTCTTTCCTTTTTCTAAAGGGGTAAGTGCCATGTGCTTGGCAGAATAATTTTTACATCATTTCGTGGGTTTTAGGGCAATCGGAATGATAAGCTTCCCAGCCTTTCTGGGATTCGTTGTGGGAAAGCCTGCTTCACTGAAATGAACGGGTGTTAGCCTACTCGAAATGCAGTCAGAATTTTCTAGCTTTGTGCTGTAGTGCAAGCATGTCTCTAACACAATCACTTACCCTGTGTTGTCTGAGCTTAGAGTTTCTTCATCCCTATCAAGATAAAAGTTCAACAGCAGATTGGACTTAATCTAATACATTTGCAGAATGACAGGGCAAACACATACTTTATATACTCAAAGCCTAACAAGCTATCTTAGGCTACGAGAATGTCCTGTCGTTGCCACTTGGACCTGAACTGATTTCTATCATTATGCCATTGTATCACCCAAGAACTGTTTTTATTATTCTTCCTATTGGATACATTCTCTGTTCTCACAAAAAGCGCATCATAAAAACCCCGGATGAATTAAAAATGTATGCTTCTGATAGCAGTTACTGCTTGAAAGCCCTATGAGCTAAAATGGACTTTTGTTTAAAGAAAAACCTATTTCAAATTCCGGTGTGCCCTGGGGAACCAGCAAGGTCGTACTCTTGCTTCCTATTAAATCATTCTGGGAACTTCAAAGCAATCCTAGTTAAAAGAACCCATTATATCAGCTATTTGTAATTGTTACTTGTGGCCCCGGCACTACTCTGTACCACATTTTGCCAGTCCCCTGGGTTCAAGGCTCACTTCAAGTGTGGTTATATCACTCACTTCACTAGCTATGCAGTCTGAGTTTGCTTAGGGGCTGCATGATAGCCAGGGTAAATATCCATTTCTAAAAGGGATAATAATAAGAAAGCCCTACAGGTAAAATGTAGCCCTGGTTAGAATATGAGGAATTTAGAAGTGGAATCTGTGTAAAGTGACAGACGTGTGAGCGCTCCTTAGATAGAAATACACCTGCAGCGTTTGCCCAGCCCTGCTCTGAACATGCATTTGCATGCATATGCATGAACATAATTATTCTAATAATTTGAAGTAATTCTTTCATTATTAATTGCATTCTGAATGTAACAGAGGTGAACCGGGTGAATTCAGGTTATCAAGTGTATATAAAGCAGCACTGAAGGGCAAGATGGCTTAGGCTATTTTTCCAATTTTGCTCTCTTGGCATTAATCACTTATTCACGATTTCTAGGTGCTGGTGTTCACCTTACGATCTCCCTCCGAGGCAGGAGCTTTTAAACATTATCACCGCGTTGCAGATTGGAAGCAAAGACATCCGAGAGGCATTCGGTGATGTAACTAGGTAGATTGGCCGGACAACTGGCTTCCAGCCACCTTGTTCACATTAGTGGAGTTGAGCCAATCTGGCCTTGTCTTCCTGGGTTAGTGTGTGCGTGCATGTGGGGGAGGCTGTTTTGGTTTTTTCTTTCTCAGCATTTGACACTTTTGTGACAGCTCACTAGACTTCTAACCTTAAGCACTACTTTATGTGTCCACAGTAGGTAAAAATTTGTCCATGTGGCCCAGCCTGACTTGTGGTGATTTCAGCCAGCTTGGGATTTTCTTCTCCACTTCCCGTTCCATCAGATACGCTCTGGAGTAGTAAATCCCATCCACGTGTGCCTTCCTAGCAGCAACGGGCGAATTACAGCCCTGGGATACTTTAAAAAGCCGCCGCTACTGAGTTGTTTTTGCTTCCCAGGTAAAGGCGGGGTCTTTCTGCACGTTCTGCGTCCATCTCAGCGCGTAGTCAAATGCAGTCCGACAGCTTTCCCTGGGATGGCAGTGGGAGCTGTGCTCGGCGTGGGCTTGCCAGCAGCTTCTGGCGCGTTCCTGTAGGCTCAGCGTAGCTCGTGGGGTAGGCACAGCCCGTGTTTTGGAGGTGGCGTGCAGAAGCGAGCCTCCTGAAGGACATACAGCACGATGCAGGAATGTATCTTTGGCGAACGGTTGGATGGGTTTCTCTGGGTCAAGGTCTTGACCAGATTGTCACGTTATTGACCCAACCTGAGCTCAAGAGAGCCAGCTGGATGGGTGCCCTCCGCTGGGAGGGCAAGGCTGAGACAGCGCAGCGGAAGCCAACGCTGGCAATGCTGTTCCTGCCTGTTTACACGGTGACAACAGGTCGCAGCGGCACGGTGAGCTTGTTTTTTCTCTCTTTGCATTGTATAGATCAGCAGGGCCTCTGCAGCAGATCAGGTGCTGCAAATACAGTTGCATTTTCTTGCAGAATTTCTAAATGCATAGAAGCAGAAAATTAGACAGTCATATTGTGAAAATTGTGAAGAAAATATCTGAGTATATGAATATCTGAGTGTATATTTATTAATTTTTAAAGCCAGGCAAGTTATTTGTTCTGCATTTATCCAATGAACCTAGTTGTTGGGGGGGGGTTCCAGTTAAAATCTGCAGGACTTATTATTCATGTTCACCTATCAGCTGTCCTTAATCAGTTTGAAGAGTTTGGCTTCAGAAAGCTTACTCCACAATTTTTGTGTGAGTTGTTTGGTTTATATATATATTTGCAAGACTTTCTTTCAGTGCTATCCTTCGAATACTTCAGCCAATCTAATGAATCCCAGCAAAACGAAAACAAATGTCATAATGGCACTGAGAGTTCGTTGATACCAAACTCACCTTTCAAGGAACATCTGAAGGAAGGATTCAGATTACCGTTGGAAGATTTCTACAGCTATTCCTGATACCTGCTGCATTTTGATATTTTGGTGGTAATCACCTGGCAACCTGCAGTGCTTCTGTTTAAACGAATAAAACTCGAGAGGAGTTCAGGACTAAAAACACCTCTGTGTTCTTAAAAAAGGCAAAACCCCAACCCGGAGGGGCTCCTCCAGGGGCTGCCCGTCGGAGCTGAGCGAGAGGAGGACGTTGTCCTCTCCCCGCGCTGGACTCCATTGCTGTTGACTCCAGCTGCGAAGGCGAACGTGGGTTCCGCGCGTAAGCAGATTTTAAAGCCACCGCCGCAGAAGGGTCGCAGATGACGGTCAGGCAGCGGGCCACCAGCTGTGGTGGGGGAGAGCTGCGGGAACTCAGGGCTGGCTTAGCTGTACGCCAGGCAAGCTGCTGCTTTTTAAATTATTTTTTCCTTCTTGCAACAGATTTTTTTTTCCGTAGTGAAGCAAGACTGTCGTGAATGCCTCCCTCCTCCCCAAGAGACCGGTTTGGCTATAAGAGCTCCAGCGCACAGAGGAAGACGTGCCGTTTCTGTGCCATCTTGAGCATGGAGACAGAGCAAGGATGGGGCAGACGCGGCAGACGTGGGCTGCCCTGCCAAAGGCCACTGGAACAAACTACAGTTTAGACAAGCGTGGCCATAATTAAACTCCAGCAGTTGCTTTAGTTGAACTGAAGGCTAAAAATGCAGCTGCGGGTCGTGAACCTCCCCTTGCACACTAGTGCCTCTGCAAAACAGATCAGCTGGCCCCGATCACCGGTGGTGGGATCTCGGACTCGCAGAGGGCTGCTGACGGGTCCCAGTGACGGAGAAGTGGTCGCATCGTAGCGGTGGGGAAACCTGGAGAATTGGTGGCACTCCAGCGGGCTGGAAGATGGCTTTGGCAGCCCTGCAGGCAGCAGTGGCTCTTCCATCCAGGAAAGTGTCTATTCATTAGCAAAGTAAATTAAGAAGGCACAGTCTCTGTGAAGAGCTGATGACCTTTTAAATTTAACTAACTCCTCCACCAGCAGATGAGAAGAGAGATACACAAGCCTTATTTGGTTGCTTTGGGAATGACCCTGCAAGCCCAGTTTTGGAAGAATCAATGCTAAGCGCGTGGAGGTCTCGGTCAGGTGTTACCTAAACCTGTTGGAAGAAGAAGCAGTGATGGATGAAGAGGATGACTAAGCCTTTCACAGCGTTCAGCTCTTCTTGTGACGTCTCTCCAGAGGGGCATCACCTGATGCCGTGAGCCACCCTGGGTGTAGGAGGCTGAACCCGAAATCTCCATGGAGCAGCCTCAGCCCTCTTGCAAAGCCA